>NC_057810.1:357515734-357794821 GCF_018294505.1 Triticum aestivum | reverse complement strand
GGGATCTGGCGAGGGAGGGAGAGAGGCCAGAGGGGAATAGGTGGAGGGAAGCTTTCTAATGGCGCACCACACGCAGGTGCGCCATAAGTACGACTGTTCTAATGGCGCACCACCCCTCGGTGCGCCATTAGAATTTTGTTTTAACCTAGCCTAGTAGCCATATCTACAGCCCAACCCTATCTACAACAGAACCCACGCACTAGCCCGACTGGTCAGCACGCAGCACACACACCAGGAGGTCCTGGGTTCGATTCCTAGGATCCCCAATATTTTTTATGCATTTTAAATGGTGTTTTTTATATTTATTTGTGTTTAAATATGTTCAAACTTGTTTAAATCATAACAGTAATATTTTTTATGCATTTTAAATGCTGTTTTTTATATTTATTTGTGTTTAAATATGTTCAAACTTGTTTAAATTATAACAGTAATATTTTTTATAAAAATAGTAAAATAAATTTAAAAAATATGTTCAAAAAGTGCGGGTGCGGGGGGCCGGGTGCTCCGGCGGTGGAGCGGGGGAGGGTTGCGATGGGTGGAGCTAGCGGGTGAGGGTGCGGGTGTGATTGAGATGGAGGGGGATCGAGATCGAGATGGAGGGGGAATCGAGATCAAGTGTCCTCATGAATTCAAAAAGTGCCCATGAAATTTAAAAATATTCATGATATCAAAAGGTGCCCATGAAATACAATCGAGAAATGAAGACTACGATTTAAATACAATCGGTCTTAGCTAGCTATCTGTTCACAATCTTCTTGCCCTTCTTTTTCGCAAACGGAGTTCTTCTGTGGAACGGACGTCCTTTAGGTAGGGTGGTCCTGCTTCTTCTTGTGGTGTGTGCTGCTACTTCATCGTCGTTGTCATGTTCGATCTTCGGGTCGCCGTACTTGTCGAAGTCTTGCTCATTGGCTACTCCATCCATTCCGATGATCTTCCTTTTGCCTCTCCTCACGACAACACGACTGGGCTTTGGCGGGTCGGTAATGAAGAAGCATTGGTCCACTTGGGAAGCCAGTACCCATGGCTCATTTTTCGCGGTGACGTTTGCGCCCGCGGTCTTGGATTTGGCTTCGGGTATAACCATGGTGGTGAAATACCGGTCTTCTTTTATGACGTTTTTGGCCCATCTGACACGGAACATCGGGACCTTCTCTCCAGCGCAGCTCAGCTCCTAGATCTCCTCGATCCTTCCGTAGTATCTGTCCTTGTCGTTACCGGTGTAGGATTCCATCGTTACCCCGGAGTTCTGATAACCATCGCTCTTCATGTCCTTGTCCTCGGTGTAGAATGTGTAGCCGTTGATATCGTACGCCTCATAGGTCATCAGGTTGTGCTCGGCGCCCTGTGACAAGGCGAATATGAGTTGTTCTTCCGCGGAAGAATCCTCATGTAAAGGGTACGACAGAAGCTTCTGCTTGAACCAACGCGTGAAACATGAGTTGTGCTCTTTGAGTATATCTCCGTCCGTCCTCTGTTGGCCTCGGTCATTGTACGTCTTCTTAATAAAGGTTTTGTGCTCTACCACCCAAGGATCGACCACGTCTATGTGTTGTAGCGCGACTAGGTTTGCTCTTTCAAAGTCGGCGAGTCGACCCTCGAAGTCGACATGCATTTCGCGGCGACCCTCATGGTGACCCCATCCAGCGAGCCTGCCGAGGTGCCTGTTGACGGGCAGACCAACGGGGTTCTCGATGCCAAGATAATTCGTGCAGTAGGAGATGCACTCTTCGGTCAGAAAGCCCCTGGCTATGCTTCCCTCTGGACGTGACATGTTGTGAACGTATCCTTTGATGACACCATTCATCCTTTCGAACGGCATCATGCTGTGCAGGAACGTCGGCCCGAGTTGGATGATATCCTCCACTACATGGACCAGCAGATGCACCATAACGTCGAAGAATGCGGGCGGGAAGTACATCTCAAGATCGCATAGTATCACCACGATCTCTTCCTGTAGCCTTCTGAGTTGCCTCACGCCAATCGACTTCCGAGAGATGACGTCGAAAAAGTTGCATAGGCCAAATAGCGTTTCACGGACGTGCGCGTCCATGATCCCACGGATTGCAACTGGAAGTATCTGCGTCATTAGCACGTGACAATCGTGAGACTTCATCCCGCTGAACTTCTGCTTCGCTGGGTCTAGGTATCTGATTATCTTCCCCGCGTAACCGTAAGGAAGTTTTACTCCTAGGAGGCAGGTGAAAAACTGCTCGATCTCCTCCTGACTTAGAGTGAAGCACGCGGGAGGGTAGTCATTTCCGGTCTTCTTGGCCTTTTTGCCTTTGCGACGACTTTCCGTGTCCTGCTTCGCCTCATCATCATCATCATCATTAGCGTGAAGCTCCTGCCTGATGCCCATTGATTTCAAGTCTGCCCTTGCTTTCGGCCCATCTTTGGTCCTCTCTGGCATGTTGAGCAGGGTACCAAGCAGACTCTCGCACACGTTCTTCGTGATATGCATGACATCAAGGCTGTGAGGCACACGGTGGATCTTCCAGTACGGCAAGTCCCAGAAAACAGACCTCGTTTTCCATACCTTCAGCAGCGGCTCTGGCGCCTTTCGCTTCTTTCCCGGCAGTGGGCAGTCTTTCCAATTTTTCAACAGCTTGTCTATTTCCTCGCCGCTCCTCGTACACGGGCGTTTTCGGGGTTCGGTTTCACCATCGAATAGATCCTTGCGTTTCCTCCATGGGTCATCGTCGCGAAGCCACCTTCGATGTCCCATGAACACGGTTTTCGAAGACCCGGGATCTCTATCTAGCTGGCGATACGTTGTGTCATCCATGCACCTTACGCATCCAGAAAATCCGTGGACTACCTGCCCCGCGAGATATCCGTAACCGAGATAGTCGTGCACCGTCGTGAGCAGTGCGGCTCTCATAGGGAAATATTCTTTCTCTGCGGCGTCCCATGTATTGGCTGGCGTTTTCCACAGCGTGTCAAGCTCCTCTTTCAGCAGCCCCAGATACAGATTGATGTCGTTCCCTGGTTGTTTCGGCCCTTCAATTAGCATACTCATGTGAATGTACTTCCTCTTCATGCACAACCAGGGGGGAAGGTTGTACATCCACACAAACACAGGCCAGGTGCTATGTGTGCTTCTCTAGCTGCCAAACGGATTGACTCCATCGGTGCTCGCGCCCAGCACGATGTTCCTTGGATCGTTCCCAAATTCTAGGTATTCGAAGTTCAACGCTTGCCACTGGCACACATCCTTAGGGTGACTCAGCATCTTGTCTTTTTTATCTATCTCCGGATCATTTGCGTCATCTTCTCGCTTCTTCTCCTCCCTATCCGCGTGCCAACGCAGGAGCTTTGCTACCTTAGGGTCCGCGAAAGACCGCTGCAGACGAGGAGTGATCGGAAAGTACCACACCGATTTTCGAGGAGCTTTCTTCCTCTTCTTGTATCGAGTGACGCCGCACACCGGACATATGGTAGACTCCGCATGCTCGTCCCGATAAATGATGCAATTGTTCATGCACACATGGTATTTCACGTGCGGTAAATCCAGAGGACACACGATTTTCTTCGCCTCCTCGAAACTGGTCGGGCACTTGTTCCCCTTGGGAAGACGTTCGTGCCAGAATGACATGTTCTCGTCGAAGCATGCGTCGGTCATTTTGTGTTTTACCTTCATCTCCAGAGCCATGAGCGTTACTTTCAGTCGGGTATCCTCGGGTCTGCATCCTTCATACAATGGAGTAACCGCGTCTATCTCCAGTTGATCCAGCTTGGCTTTCTCTCGGGCGGCAGCTCTTGCGTTATCCGTCCGCTTGAGAAGCAGCTCTTGAATATGAGGGTCCTGCACCCAGCCTCCATCGTCGTCTGCTCCGGCATCTTCATCTTCATGATCATTCCCTTCGTCTTGATCTTCCTCATCATCATGTATGACATCTTCTACATGATGACTGTGTACAGCATCACCGTCGTGATCATGTCCTGGAGATTCTTCGTCTTCTCGCCCGCCCTCGCCGCGGTGGTACTTGTCTTGTTGCCCTTCCTCATTTCTTGCCCGGCCCCGGCCATGGACGACTTGATAGTCATCTTCATCACCTTGCCACCGATAGCTATCCATGAAACCACGCAAGAGCAGGTGGTCCCGCACCTGCCCGGAATCCGGGTCCGCAATAAGGCTCTTCAGCTTGCATCTTCGACATGGACATCTTATCTCCGTCTCGTTCTTTTGAAGCATCTCGGCCTTCGCGGAGCTCAAAAACCTATTCACGATGCCTTCAGTCATCGTGCGGACCATGGTCGCCTGCGGGGTAGAGCAAAACGATATGTTAGAACCAAGAAAAAATTTGGCATGACCTTCCCTAAAAATAGGACCAAAAAGAATGCATAGTGCCAAAATTCTCGCCGAAACGGAAATGAATCAAAACATTCCGGCAAAATATTGGCAACTATCGCATATTTCAAATACCGGTACCTTCAAACACAAACATATATGCAACACCACAAACACATGCAACACCACAAACATACATAGATCTAGCTAGGCCACAAAAAGTGCATGTGCACGTTGTTGGAGCGAGCTAGGGAGAGAAAAAAGTAGATCTATATCATGAAGATAGCTTTCCCTTACTTACCTATCAAAAAAAGGTAATTTCACCACTTAATTTTGTTGAATCTATGGTGGAAATGAGGTGAGGAGGAGGACATGGCCGAAAGCTTGGAGAAGGAGGTGGATGGAATGAAGTGGGGAAAGTGAGTGGGTAGGTGTGGGCTGTCCAAAATATCTTGTTGGTCCCAGGTTACTAATGGCGCACCGTAGGAAAATGCGCCATTAGTAACCCTGGTTACTAATGGCGCATCAGCCTACGGTGCGCCATTAGTAGTTTTGCAAAAAACTAAAAATAATAAGTATATATACTAATGGCGCATCTCCTCTGAGTGCGCCATTACTAGTTTAAACTAGTAATGGCGCACTATGCCACGATGCGCCATTAGTAGTTTTGCAAAAAAAAGAATAAAACAAAATTTACAGTAATGGCGCACTGCCTGCTTGGTGTGCCATTAGTAGTTATAGATAGTAATGGCGCATTATGGACCCGATGCGCCATTAGTATGTATGGGAAAATGGAAAAAAAAATAATTCATACTAGTGGCGCACCCTGTTTACGGTGCGCCATTAGTGTCTTCCACACTAATGGCGTATCACAAACCGGTGCGCCATTAGTATATAGTAGTGGCGCACTGCTTCCACGGTGCGCCATTAGAATCAATCCTATCTATAGCCCTTTTCCTAGTAGTGCGAGCGCTCTGTTGCGTGCGTGCTCGCTGCCCAGCCTGCCCGAGCGTGCCAAACCGCGCCACCATCTCCGTCTCCACCCAGTTAACTCCCCCTAGCACTCACCGACACTGGAGCTCGCCGCAGCGGGCACGGACACGGTCCGGCAAACGCCACAGTGCGCGGTGCACTGTGCTCGTCGTCTTCCCCCTCGCCCCTGTGCTCGTCCGCGCTCGCCAATAGTTCCCGCGTGAGTTCCGTCCTCTTCCCCCTCTCTCAATGACGCCATTTGTCGCCCGGCGCCTTGGATAAGTGTCCTCCGGAGGAGCTCCAACCCCCCTCGCCGCTCGCATATAAATACGGCCACCCCCAGCCTCCTCGAGCACCCGCATCCACTCGCACACACCCCACAAGCTATTACAAAGCCGCAGCCCCGACCGGGCAGGCCGCAGGCTGCCGTCCCCGAGATCGAGCTCGCCAGCGATCCCCTCGGGTTGTCCCTGCAGCTCCAGCCCCTCCCAGGCCAGGGCAACCATGCCAGGGCCTCTGCCACTCTCTGGTGGAGTCGTTCCGCCTTGTTGGAGCCCCTAGAACCGCCCCTAGCCGCCGTCGTCTTTGTCTCCGGCGACCGCTGCTCTCTGCTTCCACTGGAGAGGCTGTTTCCGACGCCGTCCGACCACCCCTAGCCACGCTACGGGTACGGGCAGGTGCGCCTCCATCTTCTCTTTTGATTCCCCCCTCTCGTTTTGGCCCAAGAGCCCTCGCCACCAGCATGCACTCCGGCGAAGCTCCGCCACTCCCTGTTTCCCTCTCCCCCTCCTTCTCACCTAACTAGCGGGGCCCGCTAATCAGCCACTTTGTACGCGCGTGAAGCGGTACGAGTGGTGGCGCCCTGGGCTTTTACTCCCCCAGTCTGTTTAATTTTTATTCAAATTTCATTTAAATCCATAGAACTTCAAATGGCCATAACTTTTTATCTATAAGTCCAAATGCATTGATTCTTTTTTGCATTGTGTTCTTTGTTCAAAAATCTAGCAGCTCCGAAAAGATGGGATTTTCCCCACTGTCTAGATTTCTTGGTAAATTTCAGAAGGTTTCTTGATGTTTTCTTTTTGTGTTTTTATTTATTTTCAGAAGAGCAGGCTTGTCTTGAGGATCACCAGGAGGCTTGTGAACCACATCTGCACTAAGGCAAGCGACAACAACATTTTCATAGTGCCACTTCAATATTTGTGATTTTCCTACTTGAACTAATGATTATTCATGCATTTAAATTATTAATATGTTAATTATATTCTGTTAGATCCTTGTTATAGTAAAAATGCTTGATTTACAGAAAGTTTGTAGTGAACCTAGTTGATATGCTAACAACAATTTAGTTATGAGTAATGAGAAGGTAATATGGTTATGGAGATAAATAATTAGTGAAATTATTTTTGCTGATAAAAAATGATAAATTTGCTAGAAAGGATTTTGGTTAAAGTGAAGTTTGATCTTAACCAGAGGAGTATCTTGAGTTGTGATTGCTTAGCGAGAGCGTAGTTGACTCGGTTATTTTCGTGGATATGTGATGCATATGTTGGTGATACATGTCATGGCATTATGACGCTGGTTACTTTCACTTTATGTTGAACCTGATAATAACTCAACTTGAATATGTTGTTGACCGAGTCATGGCGGCACTGAAACGAGTCTTTCCCAGTGCAACCACATTTGCCGGTATGGGACAACCTTAATTCGTTTCATTGTCATGCCTCTGGTCGGTGCCTCCATCTAGGGAAGGTTATGAGCGTGTTGTACCCTGGCCCGGTAAGCAGGCATAACCTTGTGAGCCCGTTGTTAAGTTTTTGGTACCGGGTCCCAGAGTGGATCGTGGCCATGACGGTGGTCGTTGTGTCTTGAGGTAGACACGGGGCCACCCAGGACTAGCCCGATGGGGATTGAGTTGGAGTCGCCGGGAGAGTGTCATGGCTATCGAATGATTTCGTCGGAGTGCCGTTGGTCCACCCGAATGGGAGTGTGAGGCCATGGGTTCCGTGGTGTGGGTCCAGTGCGCTACCTCTGCAGAGTGTATTAATCTAACGATAGCCGAGTCCACGGTTAAGGACACGCTCGAAAGTAGGGTACACCATGGGTCAACATTTAATGAATTTTTCACACTAAGTATGAAGTTTGCACTGTGGTGGTGGCGGAAAGGTCATCATGTTGAGTTGGACCAGATGTGGTCGTGGTTGTGATCGCCGTAAGGATCACGGGCCATTTATTGGTCGTGGTTGTGATCGCCGTAAGGATCATGGGCTATTTATTGGTCGTGGTTGTGATCGCCGTAAGGATCACGAGTTTGTCTCTGTGTTCAACACGTTTGTGATCTGGAAATGATCACGTCCGGTAAGCCAGTCTGAGGGACGATTATCACCAGAGCATGGGCACAACATGTTGGATAAATATATATTGTTGCATTGTTATTAATCGGTTAATTATCATGATATTGTTTGTCATTATGTTTATGCTTGTTGTGAGCTTGCAAGTACATTCAATGTACTGACCTGGCGTGTCATGCCAGATTTCAGGAAAGTACCGTTGGACAGGAGAGCTATCCGAGTCTAGATCGTGTCCACATCGGTGTCCCTGTGCTATGGAGTTCCGCTACGACGTTGTTCCGCTGCCGCGTAGTTGTCATGATCGAGGCCCCTTTATGTTCACTAAATAATGTACATATTGTTCAACCACACCATGTGTGCCGCTTGGCCTCGCTAACTGTTGTAATATAAACTCTGATCCGCTAGCATCAATAAAGCGGTTGTTTTCTGTACCAAGTTGTTGTGTGTTGCCAGAAGACAAGGTCTCTGGGCTGGCAATGCATGGTAAACCGGTTGCTCTGAGCCGGGGTGCCACAACGCTTGGTATCAGAGCCGCGCTGACTGTAGGCCAGGCTAGACTACGGCGAGTTAACCAGACGCTAGATACGAGTTGTAGTTGAGTGCCAATAGCATTTGTAGCTGGTTGTTGCATTGCATGCACTGATTTTATTTTTATGCTAACCTGCTAATCGTTGTGAGTGTAGATGGCTCCGGTGCTGTATCCGTGCTAGTTGCAGCTGATGCCGTACACGTCGCCGCATCTCCTTCGTAACGTGTGGCGTCGGCTGTACCCCCACGGTGACGATCCAATCTATCGTGTGTACCGGGAGCGTCTAGCTGACTCAATGTATGAGTATCACGCCGTGGTTACTCTGCACACCAGTTCCGATTCCAGCACTTACACTCGTACCTCTCGGAGCGGTTGCGCTTCTACCGCTTCTCAGGCCATCCAATTTGCTCCATTCGAGGTACTTGTTGAGCTCCGCTACAACGAGGTCCGGATGCGGAACCACCCAGGTTTCTACTACTATCCTTCTCTGCACGATCATGGGCGTGTCCGTTTCCCTGTCATTGATCCGTAGTCTGGTAGTGTTGCTAGCCACCTTTCTCGCTATATCACTGCTAGCTATCTTCTGATCTACGAGCTGGCTTGAGAGCTGAGTCGTGCCCGTACTGCTTTAGCCTCTGCTTTAGTCTCTGCTAGATCAGTCACTACTCCAGCATCTGTAGGATTTACTCCCTATATTCCTGCCAGTTATAGTTCCCCTGTTTCCCCGGTTACTCCTCCGAGTAGCTCGGGCACCGCGACAGTGAGTCCACTTAGTGCTCCTGCTGAGTGGGTTTCACTTCTCGCCACTCCTGTAGCCCCGATGATTCACCCCCACCTGCCGCGAAGGGAGAGCCCTTGAGGCAGCATCATCATGTCACCTTTAACCCGGAGGTCTCAGTTAACCCCGTCAGTTCAGGATCCGAGTCCGCTTCCGGAGAGAACCCCGCAGCACCAGCAGAGCAGTGGAGCTTCCGAGTATTCGCAGTCATCAGGATGGAGTACGAATGTAGTCGTACGAGTCATGATGTTTCGTTTCATGTATGAGAGTAGTTGAACCTGGCATGTTGTTGTCTTTCATGTATGAGTCTATGTATATTTATGTTGGAACTTTATTTTATTCACCATTTTGGTTTTTCTCGGGCTTTTGTTGCTGGCTTCTCCCTAGTTTATTTTGAACACTTCTCATCTCGGTTGCGTTGCCTTGGGAAAATCATATTAGGATGACGCGGGGAGGCTACAGTAGCAATGTTCACGAGGGTTCTCCTGTTCGTCGTTCTGCACGACAGGCAGGACAATCACCCGAGCCATACGTTCCACCACCGCCTCCACCGCCAAATCCGCCCCCCACCGAGCAGATTCTGCGTTTGTTTGAGGAAAGACGAAATAATGATTTGATTAAAATATTACGAAGTCTTCAAGCTGTGGTTGGACAGAATGGGAATCAGCCCGGTCATCACTCCAAGCTATCAGATTTTCAAAGGACCAAGCCTCCCAGTTTCAGTCAGGCCATTGATCCCTTGGATGTAGATGATTGGTTGAGAACTATGGAGAAGAAGCTTGAGGTTGCTCGTACTACTGAAGGAGATAAGGTTCCATTTGTAACACATTATCTTGAAGGCGCTGTTGCCATATGGTGGGAAAATGAAAGAGCCATGTGGTCTGCTGATGAAGAAATTACCTGGTCAAGATTCAAGGAACGATTCCGGAAATACCATATCCCTGCGGGAATTATGAAGACTAAGCAGCGTGAATTTCTCGCGCTCCTCCAAGGAAGTCAGTCTATGGAAGAATATTTGAAGAAATTCAATCATCTGTCATTTTACTCTCTATATGACATGGCCACTGAAGAAAGAAAGATTGACAAATTTCTTGGTGGATTAAACCCGCAACTCCGGTGTACTCTCAGCATGTTCGATTTCCCCGACTTCCAAACCCTAGTGAACAAGGCTTTCATTGCTGAAAGAGAGCACAAGCTTGTATCGGATAATAAGTCTGCCAACAATGATCACAAGCGCAAGTTTGAGCCAAGGGAGGAAATACAACCAGTGCAGAAGGCTCATACCTGGCAACTGACTCAGGTAGCATACAAGCCCAATTGGCAACAAAATGTTAACAAGACCACCACCCAAGTCAAGAATGACGTACCCAACTGAATGCAAGAGCGTCTGTGTAACAATTCTTGTTATTGTGGGCAAACCGGACATTATGCCAAACAGTGTCCCAAGAACAACCGGACAAATGCTATATTCAGGCCACAAGTCCATTATATGGAGGCATGCCCGAACTAGCACGACATCAGGGGATACGTTCAACACGTCTCTGCTGATGAAGTCCAAGAGAACCCCGAAGTCGTCATTGGTATGTTCTCTGTTAATAACATACCTGTAGTGATTTTATTTAACTCTCGGGCTTCCCACTATTTTATTTCTCGGAGTTTTGTTGCCCAAAACAAATTTCCTTGTTCGCTTTTGGGCAAGAATATGCTGTTACAAACCACGGGATCTCTAATCAAGAGCAATCTAGTCTACCGCAACCTACAAGTCAATATCAATGGAGTCTGTTTTCCAACTTCTTTGATACTTATCGAGTCTGATAAGTTGGATGTTATCTTGGGTATGAATTGGCTGACCCAGTATCAACTGTGCATAAATTGTGCGACCCGAAAATTCACTTTGACCAGCCAAGAAGAACATACTACAAAATTTTATGCTCGCAGAAGCATACCCTCAAAGGAAATGGTCTTCACAGCAGTGGCTGAATTGGAATTAATTTCGGTGGTCAGCGAGTTTCCTAATGTATTTCCAGAAGAATTGCCACGCATGCCACCTGATCGAGAGCTTGAGTCTGCAATAGATCTTGTGCCCAGGACCACAACAATACACAAGAAGTATTACCGAATTGCTTCATCAGAATTAGTGGAACTAAAGAAACAGCTTGATGAAATGCTCCAGAAAGGATATATCCGTCCCAGCTCTTCACCATGGGGATCACCTGATATCTTCGTGGACAAGAAACATGGTAGCCTCCGCATGTGTGTGGATTACCGTCAGCTAAATGATGTCACAATCAAAAACAAATATCCACTACCAAGGATTGATGACCTGTTTGATCAACTCAGTAGGGCCAAGGTATTCTCCAAGATTGATTTACGGACTGGATACTATCAGATCAAAATTAAAAAGGAGGACATTCCTAAGACCGCGTTTACCACTCGATACAGTCTTTGTGAATATACAGTTATGTCTTTTGGCCTCACCAATGCCCCTGCCTTCTTCATGCATATGATGAACAAAGTATTCATGGACTTCCTCGATAAGTTCGTGGTAGTCTTCACTGATGATATACTTATTTACTCAAGAAGTGAAGAAGAGCATAAGGAACACCTCCGAGCAGTGTTACAATGACTCCGTGAGCATCAGTTATACGCCAAATTCAGTAAATGTGAGTTCTGGCTCAAGCAAGTTGGATTCCTTGGACATGTGCTATCCGCCGAAGGTATACCCGTGGACCCAAGCAAAGTAAAGGATGTACATGATTGGTTGCCACCCACAACCGTATCTCATATTTGGAGTTTTCTTGGATTAGCCGGATATTACTGTCGTTTCATTGAAGGGTTTTCCAAGATTGCTAAACCCATGACAGAGCTGCTCAAAAAGGATAAGAAGTTTGAATGGACTGAGGATTGTGAGAAAAGTTTCACTGAGTTAAATAAACGGCTGACGACTGCGCCGGTATTAACTCTTCCAGATATCTACCCCAGTTTTGATGTGTATTGCGACGCTTCTAGGCAAGGACTGGGATGCGTACTTATGCAAGATGCCAAGGTAGTAGCTTACACCTCACGATAGCTATGACCCCACGAGGGAAATTATCCTACACATGATTTGGAATTGGCCGCGGTGGTTCATGCTTTAAAAATTTGGAGACACTATCTCATCGGGAAAATGTGCCAAATTTTTACCGATCACAAAGGCCTCAAGTAAATATTTACTCAGCCAGATTTAAATCTCCATCAACGAAGATGGCTTGAGTTGGTCAAGGATTATGACCTTGGAATAAATTACCACCCAGGTAAGGCCAACGTGGTTACTGATGCGCTCAGTCGAAAGCCCGTCAGTTTAAATGTCATATTGGAATCTTTGCCTCCTGGACTTAAAGAAGAGATTGCTCAGCTCAACCTGGTCATAGTTGAGGCTGGCCTTGCTAATGTTTTGGAAGTTACCCCCACACTTGAGGAAGAGGTCCACAAGGCCCAGCTAGACGACGCCAATCTATAGAAACGTGCCAAGCATGTGGTGGCAAATCGGACTTCCGATTTCTCGAAGGATCAGTTCGGTACCCTCCAATTCCGGGGAAGGATTTGTGTGCCCAATCAAGCAGATTTAAAGCAGAAGATCCTGTCAGAAGCCCAAGAATCCTCGTATTCAATTCACCCTGCAGGTATGAAAATGTACGAAGACCTTCAACAAATATTCTGGTGGGATGGAATGAAGAAAGACATTGCTAATTTCGTGGCCTATTGCGACATATGCAACAAAGTGAAGGCAGAACATCACAAGCTAGCCAGACTTCTCCAAGCGCTGCCAGTGTCACAATGGAAATGGGATGATGTCTGTATGGACTTCATCACATGACTACCTAAGACCCGATGGAGCAATGATGCAATCTGGGTCATAGTGGATACATTAACCAAGGTAGCCCACTTCATCCCGATCAGAACCTCATATCGAGCAGATGAGCTAGCACAACTGTATGTATCCAGAATAGTCAGTCTGCATGGAGTCCCCCGAATCATCACTTCTGACCGAGGTTCACTTTTTACCTCTGCTTTTTGGTCCCGTATCCATCAAGCCTTGGGGATAGAATTGAAATACAGTACCGCTTATCATCCTCGGACTGATGGACAGATAGAGTGGGTAAATCAAATACTCAAAGATATGTTGTGAGCCTGTGCTTTGGCCCAAGGCCCAAATTGGGAAGACCGTTTGCCATACGCCGAGTTCTCGTATAACAATAGCTTCCAGGCCAGTTTAAAGATGTCACCGTATGAAGCTTTCTATGGCCGTAAGTGCCGCACTCCGTTAAATTGGTCCCAAAATGGAGATAGCCGTATTTTCGGAACGGATCTCATGCTGGAGGCCGAGAAGCAAGTCAAGGAAATCAGAGACCGATTGTAGTTGGCCAAATCTCGACAGAAAAGTTATTATGATGCAAAGCACCCACATATCAGTTTTGAACCCGGAGAACATGTATACCTTCGAGTCACGCCAATGAAAGGTATCAAGAGATTTCAGACTCGTGGAAAATTGGCACCCAGATTTATTGGTCCATTTCCCGTTATGACACGAGTGGGTGTTGTTGCATATCAGTTGGAGTTACCCCCAGAATTGTCGATGTGCACAATGTGTTCCCTGTTTCACAATTACGGTGATGCATATCCCCGCCTGAGAAAAAGACTTATTTGACAAAAATAGAGTTGGCAAGGGATTTAACCTACGAAGAGAGGCCAGTCAAAATTTTGGATTAGATGGAAAGAGTCACTTGCAGTAAAGCAAGGAAGTTTTACAATGTCCAATGGAAGCATCACATAGAGTCAGAATCAACATGGAAATCAGAAGAATTTCTAAGGGCACATTATCCAGAATGGTTTTTCCAAGCAAAGGAATCTGGAGAACAAGATTCATTCTAAGTGGGGGAGGTTTGTGACAGCCTGGTTTTTGCCCTCTCTTCTTTGCCTGGTTTTCAGTTGACTTGGATTTGAGTTTGGAGTTTTTGAATCATTTCATTTGGACTTAACCACTTGGGTACCCCCTTGACTTTCACCCAAGTGCTTCAACTCCTTCTCAAACCATCACTCCATCTCTGGATCATCTCAAAATATCACTTGGAATATTTTTCTTAAATGAAAAATATTCATTTTGCCCTCATAAACCCTAGCCAACCCTTTGTGCTCCAAAGCAACCCTAATTTTTCTTGCCCACAAAATCCTGAGAAAAATCCCAATTATTATTTGAACCCTAGGGCATCTTTCTGAGAAAAAATATTTCATAACTTTTTGGAATATTTTGGCTACAAAAAATATTTTCATTTCTGGACAGAAATGGTAGTTTCTATAGCAACTACCATTTCACTAGCTCCATTGTAGCTGGTTTTTCTGGTGGATCTTCACCTTAGTAAGTGTTGGCTAGCCTCCAAAGCCCAGCCCTCAACTCCCAGTGGTTTGACCACAGTAAACCTCCAAAGTTACTATCCAGAAACTTACTTGGAGTACAAATTCATTTCTACTGCACCTGGAACCCAACCCAATCGTGGTAACACTCACAACTGATGTCATAGTTCATGTGGTGTCGCGTTCGTCCAGGTGTGCTGGCATGCAAAACACATGCTCTGAGTGCCGCCAAGCGCTCTGTTGCGCGCATGCTCGCTGCCCAGCCTGCCTGAGCGTGCCAAACCATGCCACCATCTCCGTCTCCACCCACTTAACTCCCCCTGGCACTCGCCGACGCTGGAGCTCGCCGCAGCGGGCATGGGCACGGTCTGGCCAACGCCATAGTGCACGGCGCACTATGCTCGTCGTCTTCCCCCTCGCCCCTGTGCTCGTCCGCGCTCGCCAATAGTTCCTGCGTGAGCTCCGTCCTCTTCCCCCTCTCTCACTGACGTTGTTCGTCACCGGGTGCCGTGGACAGGTGTCCTCCGGCGGAGCCCGAACCCCCCTCGCCACTCTCCTATAAATACGACCACCCCCAGCCTCCTCGAGAACCCGCATCCACTCCCACACACCCCACAAGCTAGTAGAAAGCCGCAGCCCGGCCGGGCAGGCCGCGGGCTGCCGTCCCCGAGCTCGAGCTCGCCGGCGATCCCCTCGGGTCATCCCCGCAGCTCCAGCCCCTCCCAGGCCAGGGTAACCCTGCCAGGGCCTCCGCCACTCTCTGGTGTAGCCGTTCCGCCCTGTTGGAGCCCCTAGAGCCGCCCCTAGCCGCCGTCGTCTTCGTCTCCGGCGACCTCTGCCCTCTGCCTCCACTAGAGAGGCTGTTTCTGACGCCGTCCGACCACCCCTAGCCACACTAAAGGTACGGGCAGGTGCGCCTCCATCTTCTCTTTCGATTCCCCCCTCTCGTTTTGGCCCAAGAGACCTCGCCGCCAGCGTGCGCTCCGGCGAAGCTCCGCCACTCCCTGTTTCCCTCTCCCCCTCCTCCTCACCTGACTAGCGGGGGCCGCTAGTCAGCCACTCTGTACGCGCGCGAAGCGGTACGAGTGGTGGCACCCCGGGCTTTTACGCCTTCGATGTCACCCCCCTAGTTTGTTTAATTTTTATTCAAATTTCATTTATATCCAGAGAACTTCAAATGGCCATAACCTTTTATCTATGAGTCCAAATGCATTGATTCTTTTTGCATTGTGTTCTTTGTCCAAAAATCTAGCAGCTCCCAAAAGATGGGATTTTCACCTCTGGTCTAGATTTTCTGGTAAATTTCAGAAGGTTTCTTGATGTTTTCTTTTAGTGTTTTTATTTATTTTCCGAAGAGCAGGCTTGTCTTGAGGATCACCAAGAGGCTTGTGAACCTCATCTGCACTAAGGCAAGCCACAACAACATTTTTATAGTGCCACTTCAATATTTGTGATTTTCCTACTTGAACTAATGATTATTCATGCATTTAAATTATTAATATGTTAATTATATTCTGTTAGATGCTTCTTATAGTAAAAATGCTTGATTTACAGAAAGTTTGTAGTGAACCTAGTTGATAAGCTAACAAGAATTTAGTTATGAGTAATGAGAAGGTAGTATGGTTATGGAGATAAATAATTAGTGAAATTATTTTTGCATAATAACAAAATGATAAATTTGCTAGAAAAGATTCTAGTTAAAGTGAAGTTTGATCTTAACCAGAGGAGTATCATGAGTTGTGATTGCTCAGTGAGAGCCTAGTTGACTCAGTTATTTTCGTGGATATGTGATGCATATGTTGGTGATGCATGTCATGGCATTATGACGCCGGTTACTTACACTTTAAGTCGAACCTGATAATAACTCAACTTGAATATGTTGTTGATCGGGTCATGGTGCCACTGAAACGAGTCTTTCCCAGTGCAACCACAGTTTCCTGTATGGGACGGCCTTATTTCATTTCAATGTCGTGCCTCTGGTCGGTGCCTCCATCTAGGGAAGGTTATGGGCGTGCTGTACCCAGGCCCGGTAAGCAGGCATAACCTTGTGAGCCCGTTGTTAAGTTTTTGGTACCGGGTCCCAGAGTGGATCGTGGCCACGATGGTGGTCGTTATGTCTTGACGTAGACACGGGGCCACCCAGGACTAGCCCGATGGGGATTGAGTCGGAGTGGCCGGGAGAGTGTCATGGCAATGGAATGATTTCGTCGGAATGTCGTTGGTCCACCCGAATGGGGGTGCGAGGCCATGGGTTCTGTGGTGTGGGTCCAGTGTGCTACCTCTGCAGAGTGTATTAATCCATCGATAGCCGAGTCCACGGTTAAGGACACGCTCGAAAGTAGGGTACACCATGGGTCAACATTTAATGAATTTTGCACACTAAGTATGAAGTTTGCACTATGGTGGTGGCGGAAAGGCCATCATGTTGAGTTGGACTAGATGTGGTCGTGGTTGTGATCGCCGTAAGGATCACGGGCCATTTATTGGTCGTGGTTGTGATCGCCGTAAGGATCACGGGCCATTTATTGGTCGTGGTTGTGATCACCGTAAGGATCACGAGGTTGTCTTTGTGTCAACACATTTGTGATCTGGAAATGATCACGCTCGGTAAGCCAGTCCGAGGGACGATTATCACCAGAGCATGGGCACAACATGTTGGATATATATATTGTTGCATTGTTATTAATCGGTTAATTATCATGATATTGTTTGTCATTATGTTTATGCTTGTTGTGAGCTTGCAAGTACATTCAATGTACTGACCTGGCGTGTCATGCCAGATTTCAGGAAAGTCCCGTTGGAGAGGAGAGCTGTCCGAGACTAGATCGTGTCCACATCGGTGTCCCTGTGCTATGGAGTTCCGCTACGATGTTGTTCCGCTGCCGTGTAGTTGTCATGATCGAGGCTCCTTTATGTTCACTAAATAATGTACATATTGTTCAGCCGCACCGTGTGTGTCGCTTGGCCTCGCTAACTGTTGTAATATAAACTCTGATCCGCTAGCATCAATAAAGCGGTTGTTTTCTGTACAAAGTTGTTATGTGTTGCCAGAAGACAAGGTCTCTGGGCTGGCAATGCATGGTAAACCTGTTGCTCTGAGTCGGGGTGCCACAGATATCCAGGCAATGATCATTATATTGGCATCACGTCCAAGATTAGTAGACCGACTCCTACCTGCATCTACTACTATTACTCCACACATCGCCCGCTATCCAGCATGCATCTAGTGTATTATGTTCATGGAGAAATGGAGTAATGCAATAAGAATGATGGCATGATGTAGACAAGATCTATTTATGTAGAAATAGACCCCATCTTGTAATCCTTAATAGCAATGATACATACATGTCGGTTCCCCTTCTGTCACTGGGACCAAGCACCGTAAGATCAAACCCATCACAAATCACTCCTTCCCATTGCAAGATAAATAGATCAAGTTGTCCAAACAAAAACCAAATATAGGAGAAGAAATACGAGGCGATTAGCAATCATGCATATAAGAGATCAAAGAAAACTCAAATAACTTTCATGGATAAAAACATAGATCTGATCATAAACTCAAAGTTCATCGGACCCCAACAAACACACCTCAAAAAGAGTTACATCATATGGATCTCCAAGAGACCATCCTATTGAGAATCAAAAGAGAGAGAGGAAGCCATCTAGCTACTAACTACGGACCCGTAGGTCTACAATGAACTACTCACGCATCATCGGAGAGGCACCAATCAGGATTATGGACCCCTCTGTGATGGTGTCTAGATTGGATCTGGTGGTTCTGGAACTTGCGGCGGCTAGAATTAATTTTTGTCGACTCCCCTAGGGTTTCTGGAATATTGGGGTATTTATAGAGCAAAGAGGCGGTGCGGGAGGCCACTGAGGTGGGCACAACCCACCTGGGCGCGCCTGGGGGCCCAGGCGCGCCCTGGTGGGTTGTGCCCCCTCAGAGCACCCCTAGGTGCTTCTCCGGCACATTGGGTGTCTTCTGGTCCACAAAAATTCCACAAAAATTTTCGCTGCCTTTGAACTTCATTTGGTATTGATTTCCTACGATGTAAAAAACATGCAGAAAACAACAACTGGCACTGGGCACTATGTTAATAGGTTAGTACCAAAAAATGATATAAAATGTTTATAAAATAACTGTAAAACATCCAAGAATGATAATATAACGGCATGGAACAATCAAAAATTGTAGATACGTTGGAGACCAATCAGCATCCCCAAGCTTAATTCATGCTTCTCCTCGAGCATGGACATTTGGACATTTGTATGGTTCAAAGCAATAGTCTAGTTTTGACATGAGGACTTAAATACTCAAGCATATCAACAAGCAACCATGTCTTTCAAAATATGAACACTAAACAAGTTATCCCTAGCCCATTATGCGCAATCATTGATCCATTCATGAAACACGCACGCATATTAGCTACACCCAATGCTCAAGTACAATCATAGTGCCCCTTAGTTGGTGCTTTTGAGAGAAGATGGAGACTCAAATAAAAATAAAAATTGCATAAAGTAAAAGAAAGGCCCTTCGTGGAGGGAATTAGGGATTTGTAGAGGTGCCAGAGCTCAAAGCGAAAAGGATAGAGATAAAACATTTTGAGAGGCATGCTTTTCCTGTCAATGAAAACGACTGAGTAGTTCCCAATACTTTCCATGCTAGATATATCATAGGCGGTTCGCAAATAGAAAATAAATTTTATTCCTTTTTCAACCATACTTTCACTTTCCATGGCTAGTCGTATCCACGGGTGCCTTCTATACCAACACTTTCCAAGGAATTTATTATTTGACAACATAAAGTAAATTCATTTTTCATTTCGTGACAGGGCATCCCTAATACCTTTGCCATACTCTTGTGCGATGACAAGTGAATAAACACTCATCTTGATAATAACATATCTACCATGGAAATATATTAGCCACCCCCTACCATTTCATGAGTGGTACAAGCACACAAAAGAGAAGTTTATTTTGAAAATTAGAGATGGCACATACAAATTTTCTTAGAACGGTAAAAGAATACCGCATATAGGTAGGTATGGTGGACTCATGTGGCAAAACTGGTTTAAAGGATTTTGGATGCACAAGTAGTGATCATACTTAGTGCAAAATGAAGGCTAGCAAAAGATTGAGAAGTGACCAACCAAGAAATGAAAAATCTCATAAACAAGCATTAAGCATAACTAACACCGAATAATGCACCACAAGTAGGATGTAACTTCATTGCATAACTATTGACTTTTGTGCTTGCATAGGGAATCACAAACCTTAACACCAATATTCTTACTAAAGCATAATTACTCATCAACATGACTCACATATCATATCAGAATATCTCAAAACTATTACAAGGAATCAAGTTTATTTTGTCCAATGATCTTCATGAAAGTTTTTATTATATCCTCCTTGGATATCTATCACTTTGGAACTAGTTTCATATGTTGCTTTTAATAAGCTCAAACAAATATAAGCAGAGATCATGAGCATCATATTTCTTTCTCTCAAAATAATTTAATTGAAGCAAGAGAGAATTTTTTAAAATTTTACTAACTCTCAAATAGATCTAAGTGAAGCATGAGAGCATTTCTTCAAAAATACTAAAGCACACTGTCCTCAAGAAGATATAAGTGAAGAACTAGAGCAATTCCATAGCTCATAAAGATTTAACTGAAGCATAGAGAGCAATTCTAACAAGTCATGGCATAATTTTGACTCTCTCAAATAGGTGTGTCCAGCAAGGATTCATGATTTAAAATACAAAGGAAAACAAGCAAAGACTCATATCGTACAAAACGCTCCAAGCAAACCTCATAGTATGTGAAGAATAAAAATATAGTTTCAAGTAAAATACCGATGGTTGTGAGAAGAAAGAGGGGATGCCACTCGGGCATCCCCAAGCTTAGTTGCTTGCTTCTCTTTGGACAATAGGTTGGGATGCCATGGGAATCCACAAGCTTAGGCTCTTCTTACTCCTTAATGAAAGTGCAACTAATCCCCGGGTGGTTTTGGTAATTCATAACAACATATAGCTCATTGAACTAATATCCATTCAAGTTGATTATTTGTCAGGACCCCGACTCGATGTCACATCGATCTAGCCGGTAACACCTCATATCACTTTGCGGCCTCACGCACGGTATCCCCACGGGTGTCGTCTTACCTTTTCCCGGGACCGTTTGCGCCTTTTGGCTCACGTATATGATAGTGTCGCTAGCATCCATATGATAAGGAGCCCGGGCTGACATGACTAGTCGTAAACCCAAAGTGGCACAGACTTACAGGGACAGGCATCCATGACCCAGCTTCGAACGTGTCGGTCATCAGCAAGTGGGTCCGGGCTGTAGCACTGGGCTAGCAGGACTCCGGTAAACCGGGCTGTAGCGGGCTAACAGGACTCCGGTACTCAAAGCGTGACATTTCCCCGAAGGGACAGACACAGGAACGAAGAAGGACACATGCCGGCCAGCCTAAGTGTTCCAGAGCAGTAGCAAGCTACCATGGCTCAGCGGTAACACCAGGAGACCTTTCCCGGTAAGAGAGGCTACTAAAGATAAACAACTAGATAGTCAGATCCCACACATACCAAGCATTTCAATCATACACACAATATGCTCGATATGTGCAAATACAACGAAGCATCACAACATGACTCTACGACACAAGTACTTTATTTAAGGCTCAGTGAGCCATACATAACATACACAAAGGTACGGGTCTCACGACCCAACATACAAGTCATACAGTCATACAAACCAGCAGCGGAAGTAACTCGTCTGAGTACAGACAACTAGTAAAATAAAAGAGGCTTGGAAAGCCTAGCTATACTACGTGGTCCTTCACAAGCTCAGGGTCACCACCTGGGTCTTTAGCCTACTCGTTGATGTCAACGTCTACATAGAACCCATCAGAAGGGGTTGCAGCGTCTTCTGTAAAAATGTAGATTATAGCAACATGAGTACAAAGGTACTCAGCAAGACTTACATCAGATCCTACATACATGCATAGTATCAAGAAGGGTTGGTGGAGTTATTGCAGCAAGCCAGCTTTGACTCTTGGCTAGGCTATCCTACGATACTCCAACTTGAAATGGTTTTGCGCACACGAGTCCACTACTCACCACTTCAATACACTACCGAGGATCCACCTCCGTCTTCCTACGGAAGAGCCATCCTCGGCACTCACACTTATCTTGAGGCTTTTAGTAGTTTCCATTTACTTGTCTATGAACTGTATAGGCAACCAAGTAGTCCTTTAGCGCGGACGCGGCTATTCGAATAGATCATGTTAACCCTGCAGGGGTGTACTTCTTCATACACGCTCTCACCACTTACCGTCGCTTACACGACATGTACTCGGCAACCTTCAAGCGGAAGCCCAACGTGGGTGTCGGCCACGACCTACCTAATCACCTAAGCCTCCGGTCCAGGTTTATCGCCTATTCAGGTTCCATCCGCAGGGAGTCCGGCCGAGGTTTCCCATACGGCCCCGAACGATGTGAACAGGGTTCCCGAGATACCTAACGGGTATTCGGTACACCCGGCCACGTACCTACCGCATCACAGCCCACCCCTACGGTCAGCGCTGTCCACGGCCTCCAGTAGGCTACAAACACCAGAAACTAGTTGCAACTCCTGGACGGAGAACTAGGGTGAATAAGAAGCCGAGAGGGTCCATTGGTTTTGGGCCCAATGCATGGTAGTAGCTGATTCTTAAATCACACATACAGATCTCAGTGCTTAAGGTCGGCTTCAATGAAACAACCCACCATGTACTCCTACATGGCCTCTCATCGATACCTTTACCAAATCGTGTTCACCACACCACTCCCATTACCGACATAATCATTTCACTCTAGCCCATCACCCAGATGAACCAGACCTGACACGACTCTAAGCATAGCAGGCATAGCAAGGTAGGAACAACACATACATATGGCTCAATCAACTCCTACACATGCTAGTGGGTTTCATCTAGTTACTGTGGCAATGACAGGTCATGCAGAGGAAATGGGTTCAACTACCGTAGCACACAGCAGTTTGAAACGCGTTGTCTTAATGCAGTAAAAGAGAGCAGGAGCGAGAACATGGGATTGTATCGATATGATCAAATGGTTGGTTGCTTGCCTGATGGTTCGATGCACTGATACGGTTCTTCGTTAGGGTAATCACGGTACTCCTCGGAGGCAGAACCTGTCGCAAAGGACATCGATACACAAGCATCACCAAACAATATGCAACAATATGATGCATGCATGAAACATGGCAATATGAGTGTGTTGGGCTAATGCAACTAAAACCAGAAGGGTTTGAACAAATTTGAATCAAAGATTCAAATTTCAAACTCAAACATGGCCTTTTAAAGTGCTTTTCCTTGTTCTGCTTAAAACATCAATTTAACTTGTTTGATCATGCATGAAAATAGTACAGATGGATAGATTGGATTTTTCTGATCATTTTTCATATATAATTTGTCCAATTTGGAGTTACAGAATAAAAGTTATGAATTTTTGAAGTTTAAATAATATTCTGGAATTTCCTGATTTAAATTAAATCCAGAAATTATAATTATTGCGTCAGCATGACGTCAGCATGACGTCAGTGGTCAACTGCGGCTGGCTGAAGTCAAACCTGACGTGTGGGGGCCACACGTCAGTGACAGGGGGGTTTAACAGGTTTAAATTAATCCTAATTAGGGATTAGTGGCGCTGGGGCCCACTGTCAGTGTCAGGGGGGGGTTGACTAACGGTAATTAGTACTAACTAACCACCTGTCCGACAGGGCCCACGCGTCAGTGACCCTGGGGGGGTCAAACCTCAGGTCGGACAGGTCAAACCCGCCGGCGGTTAGTCGCCGGCGAGGTCCGCGGCGTGCAGGGGCCTCGGGTTTCCTCTGTGGTGCTCCAAACGGCGTGCGGCTAGGTGCGTTGGATAGCTAGCTCGACGGCGCGTCGGACGGTGGCCGTGGCTGGGCCTGGGGTGGCCGGAGTCGACGGCGGCGAGCTCGGCTGCGGCTGCCGGAGTTCGGGTGCGGTCGGAATCGATGTTGCAGGGGGTTTGGGGAGGCGTTAGTGCGTGCTGCGTGCTCCTGGTGAGGTGAGGAGCACGATAGTGCGCTCGGTTGGGTGCTACGGTGACCGTGGCCACGACGGCGACATCGCCGGCGGCGTGGAGCTCTCGGCCAAGGTGGGGCTAGGGCCTAGAGGTCGGGAGAGACCAGGGGAGAAGGGGGAAACGATCCGGGGGCTCACCGCGGAGCTGCAGGGATGGTTAGCGGGCTCGGGGACGCGCTGGAGACGACGAATTCGACGGCGACGATGGTCGGAGCCCGAAGAGGGGAACGGCGACGTGGCGGCGATGCAGGGCTTCCGGGGAGCTGTGGAGCGGTGGGGAGGAAGAGGGGGTCGTGGCGGAGCTTCTGAGCTAGTCGGGGGAGCGAGGGGTGGCCGGAGATGGCTGCTATGGCGAACGGCGGCGACGGTGGTGTTCGGCCGTGTGAGAGAGAGAGCGAGGGAGAGGAGGGAAGAGCCGGGGGAGAGTGAGAGAGAGCAGGGGGGAGGCGTGGCGTCGTCCAGGGCATCGAGGCAAGGAGAGGAGGGCAGGCAGGCAGGGAGAGAGGTGGCGTGGCGCGGTGGCGCGCGCGCGCGCCGGCCACACTCCCCTCCCTCTGTCGGGACGAAGACGACAGAGGAGGGAGATGGGCTGGGCCGGCTGCTGGCTGGGCCGGCCAGCTGGCTGGGCCGCACAGTGGAGGAGCCCAGGTAAGCTCCTCCTGTTAATTATTTCTGTTTTCTAATTTCTGACATTTGTTTTGATTTTAAAAATATATTAAATCATTTATTTAACTTATGCCAATTTTTGCAGGAGCTATATATATTATTCCAGAGCTCCTTTATAAATGGCATAATATTTGGACATATATTAACATATATAAATAATATATTTCCAATGCAAATAATTATGCATTAATTCCAAATGCCCAAAATAAATACCTGTGAGCTCTTAAAAATATTGGTTTGATTTTTATCTCTGTCCAATATTTTCAGAGAGCAACATGAGCATTTTCTTGGACCTTTTTGGAGAAATTTTTATTTGGATCATTTTCAAAAAGATTCTGAGGGTTTCACAGATCCCCATTTCAAGTTTCTGATGAAAGAGTAAACATGATGCAACACTCTAATGCATGGCTAACTAGGATGTGACAACTCACCCCCACTCAAAAGAATCTCGTCCCGAGATTTGGGTTCCTCCGGGAAGAAGGCGGGATACTCGAGTCGAAGACGATCCTCCCTTTCCCAAGTTGCTTCATCCTCAGAATGGTGCGACCATTGAACCTTGAGAAACTTGATATTATGACGTCGCGTGGTACGTTCGGCTTGATCGAGGATACGAATGGGGTACTCTCGATATGTAAGATCATCTTGGAGATCAAGCGTTTCGTGGTCCACTCCACGGATAGGATCCGAGAAGCAACGCCTGAGTTGAGAAACGTGGAAGACATCGTGAACTCTGGAGAGGTGCGGAGGTAGTTCCAACTGGTAGGCAACTTCTCCTCGTTTGGCAAGAATGCGAAAAGGTCCAATGTAACGAGGAGCCAATTTGCCTTTGATACCGAAACGATGGGTTCCCTTCAGAGGGGTGACCCGAAGATAAGCCTTCTCGTCAACCTCGAAAGTCATAGCCTTATGTTTTCGGTCATATTGACTCTTTTGACGAGATTGGGCTGTTTTCAACTTTTCACGAACGATACGAACTTGTTCTTCTGCTTCCTGAATCATATCCGGGCCAAAGAATTGTCTTTCCCCGGTCTCTGACCAGTTAAGGGGTGTTCGACATCGTCGTCCATAGAGAACTTCAAAAGGGGCTTTACCCAAGCTAGATTGATAGCTGTTGTTGTAAGCGAATTCGGCAAATGGAAGGCACTTCTCCCAGTCCATTCCGAATGAGATAACAGAGGCTCGAAGCATGTCTTCTAGAATTTGGTTGACGCGTTCCACTTGACCACTCGACTGAGGGTGGAAAGCGGTGCTAAAGGAGAGACGAGTTCCCATAGCATTTTGGAAACTTTCCCAAAATCGAGAGGTGAAAAGACTTCCTCGATCCGAGTTAATTTCCAAAGGAACACCATGGAGAGACACTATTCGGGAGATGTACAAATCTGCCAGCTGACTAGCGGTTATACTCTCACGAACAGGTAAGAAATGGGCTACTTTGGAAAGACGATCGACCACGACGAAAATAGCATTATTCCCTCTCTTGGTCCTGGGAAAACCGGTAATGAAATCCATACCAATTTTATCCCATTTCCATTCAGGAATAGCTAAGGGTTGAAGGGTGCCAGCAGGCCGTTGATGCTCTGCTTTTACACGACGACAGACGTCGCAATTTGCAATATACTGAGCAATTTCTCTCTTCATCCTAGTCCACCAGAACCTCTGGCGTAGGTCCTGATACATTTTAGTGCTACCGGGATGAATGGTGAGAGGAGATTCATGAGCTTCCTTAAGGATTAATCGCCTTAGGTTGCGCACTTTGGGAACCACTAGTCGATTCCCGAAGTATACGACTCCTTGATCATTAATGGAGAAACAATTCGCAATTCCTTTCTGAATGTTCCTCTTGATGCGGGAGATTCCCGGATCTACCTTCTGTGCTTTGATAATTTGATCCGTAAGGGTAGGTTTTGCCACCAAGGTGGAAAGAAAACCTTGAGGTACAATGTGAAGGTTAAGTTTCCGAAATTCCTCATGGAGAAGCGGTTGACTTTGTTGTAACATCAGGTTGTTACAATAAGATTTACGACTTAGCGCATCAGCCATGACGTTGGCTTTCCCTGGGGTGTAGGTTATTCCTAAGTCGAAGTCTGTGATCAATTCAACCCAACGTCTCTGCCTGAGATTCAAATCCGGTTGGGTGAAAATGTACTTCAGACTTTGGTGATCAGTGAATATTTCGCAACGATTACCGAGGAGGTAATGTCGCCAGGTCTTAAGTGCATAGACTACGGCTGCAAGCTCTAGATCATGAGTAGGATAATTCTCCTCATGTGGGTGCAATTGCCGTGAAGCGTAAGCAATTACGTGTCGATCTTGCATAAGAATGCAACCTAGTCCTTGTCGCGAGGCGTCGCAGTAGATAACAAAGTCCTTGGAGAAGTCTGGCGGTACCAGCACGGGAGCAGAGGTCAGGCGTCTTTTCAGTTCCTGAAAGCTGTGCTCACATTGTGGAGTCCATTCGAACTTTTTATCTTTCTTGAGGAGTTCGGTTAGAGGTTTAGCAACCTTGGAGAAGTTCTCGACAAAGCGACGACAATAGCTCGCTAAGCCCAGAAAACTCCGAACTTGCTTGACCGATTCAGGTGGAGTCCAATTAAGGACGGCTTGAACTCGCTCAGGGTTAACAGCAATACCTTTACCAGATATTACATGACCCAGATAGGTCACTTCTGACAACCAGAATTCACATTTAGAAAATTTGGCATAAAGGCGATGCTCTCGAAGTTTCTTCAACACTAGCCTTAAATGTTCGGCATGTTCTTCCTCGTTCTTGGAGTAGATGAGTATATCATCGAGATAAACTACGACGAATTTATCCAAATACTCCATGAAGATTGAGTTCATTAACCGAGAAAAGGTGGCTGGAGCGTTGGTTAAACCGAAGGACATGACGGTGTACTCGTATTGGCCATAACGAGTAACAAAGGCCGTTTTAGGAATGTCCCCGTTTCTGATTTTTATTTGATGGTAGCCCAACCTCAAATCCATCTTGGAGAAGACTGAGGATCCAGCGAGCTGATCGTACAGGTCGTTGATCCTGGGAAGTGGATATTTGTTCTTGATTGTGACCAAATTGACAGGTCGGTAATCTACAACCATCCGGTCCGTACCATCCTTCTTCTTGACGAATAGGACGGGGCAAGCCCACGGAGATGAACTAGGGCGGATGAAACCCTTTTTCAAGGATTCATCGAGTTGTTTCTTAAGCTCGGCTAGTTCTAGTGGTGCCATCTTATAAGGTCTTCTAGCAATCGGAACGGTTCCGGGGATGAGGTCGATTACGAACTCAACATCCCTGTCAGGTGGAACACCTGGCAATTCCTCTGGAAAGACATCCGGGAAGTCACAGACTACCGGCACGTCCTCAAGGTCTGGCAAAGGGCTGGCGTTAAGAGAATATAATTGTCGCTTGGCTATTCGGGTCAAGACATTGACTATCTTCCCCGAAGGATGGGTGAGTTGAACAGTCCTAGAGAAGCAATCAATTTGGGCATGATGAGCTGACATCCAGTCCATACCCAGAATGATATTAATATCTGAAGATTTAAGGGCTATCAAAGACGCAAGGAAAACAAGTCTGTCGACTTGGATTTCATTTCCAAAACTTACCCTAGAGGTCTGCCATCTAGAACCAGGGGTAGAAATTTCCATAGTGGATGGCAAGTCACAGAATGCAACGTTATGCAAACGAGCATAATTTTCAGATATAAAAGAATGAGAGGCTCCTGTATCGAAAAGAACAGATGCCGGGTGGCAATTAACAAGAAGCGTACCGAGAACGACGTTGGGATCCTCTTGAGCTTCTTCGGCAGAGATACAGTTGACATGGCCACGTGAAGCGGTGACCGGCTTGGCGTGGAATATTTTCCTGTCGGCTTGCCACGGCCAACAGCTTTAGCAGACTGGTTGGGGTTGGTCTGGGGACACTCACGCATATAGTGACCAGATTCCCCACACTTGAAACAAGTCACGGAACTGGTACGTGGAGGAGCATTATTGGTTGGACCCCCATAGGGCTTGGCTGGAGCAGACTGTTGAACGGGGCGAGGCGCCTGGAAAGATGGCCTCGGTGTGAACCTGGGTGGCAGGGCGGTGTTGGGCACCCACACGCGGCGCTTCTGAGGACCAGCACCGGATGAGGAACCCATGTCACGGCCATGCTTGCGTGTTGCGTCATAGTCAGTCTGACCAGTTTCAGCACTGATGGCTTTGTTGACAAGTTTCTGAAAAGATGTGCACTCATGCAGACGGAGGTCGCGGCGAAGCTCAGGACTAAGGCCCTTACGGAACCTTGCTTGCTTCTTGGCGTCAGTAGACACTTCCTCAGTTGCATATCGGGCGAGATTACCAAACTCCCTGCTATAGGCATCCACAGAAAGTCGGCCTTGGGTGAAATTGCAAAATTCTTCACGTTTACGGTCCATGAGACCCTCCGGAATGTGATGTTCACGGAAAGCCTCGCTGAACTCAGCCCAAGTAGTGACATGGCCCGCTGGGCGCATAGCTCCATAATTCTCCCACCATAGACTGGCGGGGCCTTCAAGATGATATGCAGCAAAGGTGACCTTGTCAGCCTCCGCTACCAGCGCGGAACGCAGTTTGTGAGAGATACTGCGAAGCCAGTCATCAGCGTCGAGAGGCTCGACGGAGTGGTGGAACGTGGGTGGATGCAATTTGATAAAATCACTGAGTGACACCACGTTAGCCCTCTGATGGTGTGCTGTATTCTGTTCAATACGCTCCAACAAACGGTTGGTCTCCCGCTTGTTTCTCTCAGCTTCCATCATAACCTCGGCTAGTGAAGGAGGATGAGGCAGATTTGCATCCCTGACTTCACTGCCTTCGGCCTGCTCTTGAGAAGCAGGGTTAGCGCGCGTGTTGACCATCCTAGGTAAACAAGACAATGATTAGTCAGGATGATAAAATTCCAACATAGGATACGAAATGTAAGGAATAACTCGGAATGCAAGATGATCATCCGTATGACATGGTAGATACAGAAACTGTTTCTTTTATTCCATCGTCATACACACCATACAGGGTTTAGTACAAGACCAAACAAAGTACTATTACGGCGAAAAGAGGATTACATCTCATCGGAGGCATTCCAAGCTCCTATACATTATTTTTCTACCCCTCCGGAAAGAGTACAAACTAGGTCATATCCCACGAGTCACGCGGGACGATAGAAGACACAGATAGTGCGAACTAGTGATACTACCACTAACTCAGACCGATCCGTAGTAGTCCTCGTAGAAGTCACCTCCATAGCCTGGAAGTTCAACATGATCATCCGGAAACAGACGGTCTCGCGGAGCTTGTGGACCATAGGGGCTAGGATGAGGCCTTGGACCAACAGACGGTGGCCTGCGGGGACCGCGAGGTGGGGTGATGCCTCCTACATCACGCCAAACCATCACGTCCGGCAGAGCAGATCTCACAGGATAGAGATCGCGCATATCTGAATATCCATCTTGCACCGCCGGTGCGAACCGAGTCAAAGTAGCCCAGTGGTCAGCACGGGTATTGAAGAGCTCTAACCTTAAGGCCCGATTTTCACGGTCCTTATCCTCGAGCATCTCAGCAGTGGTGCGAGTCCGTGAATCCTCCTGAGTGGGGTCAGCATAGATAGCCTGGAGATACCCTTGTGCTCCCGGAAGTGATCCTGGCATATACCGGAAATCAAAGTCCCGAAATAGACCAGATCTGACTCGCATAATGGTCATCATAGAGTAGGCGGCGTCCTGCACAGCCATCTCAATAGTAACCCCGAGCCCATAGGAGCAGTGAAGAGGCTCGGTGGATCCAGGATAAGATGGAAATATCCTGACAGTGCAGAGATACTGGCTTTGATTGAAGTCCCGGAATTGCTCTTCGACCGTGTACTCAGGATACCAGCGGTATCCAGCCTCAGTCATTACCCTGACCAACTTAGCAGTATGGTCGGGTACATCTAGGCATCGAGTCAGGCGAACCACTTGATTGAGGTCGCGAGTGGCCATCTGAAAGCACAATCATAATGCAAAGGCATTAGGACTTCTAGCAAAATTTCGGCAGCATAACAGCTGTAAATGCTCAAGAAGGATTTGAGACATTTGACAAAGGATTTCGTACATACTCAACATCATCATATCAAAGTTCTGAAACCATTCTAACAACATAAGGTGGTAGTAGAACTGAACTAGGCTTGTAACCATCAAACTTATAAGGTACTACTGATTAGTAACTCGTGATCCTGATAGAGAGAACAGATCCTAATTCCTTAACCCCCGGTGGAAGAATGGACTGACTCAGATCAGAAAGTCATAAGGTATAAGGAGTAAAAAGAGCCTTACGTTCCAACCCACAAACAATTCCCCTACATATAACTAAAGAATTTCTAGACTCAACATCGACCAGTTTGGCTAGGAGAACCTACAGGCAGTCCGGCTCTGATGCCAACGCTGTTAGGACCCCGACTCGATGTCACATCGATCTAGCCGGTAACACCTCATATCACTTTGCGGCCTCACGCACGGTATCCCCACGGGTGTCGTCTTACCTTTTCCCGGGACCGTTTGCGCCTTTTGGCTCACGTATATGATAGTGTCGCTAGCATCCATATGATAAGGAGCCCGGGTTGACATGACTAGTCGTAAACCCAAAGTGGCACAGACTTACAGGGACAGGCATCCATGACCCAGCTTCGAACGTGTCGGTCATCAGCAAGTGGGTCCGGGCTGTAGCACTGGGCTAGCAGGACTCCGGTAAACCGGGCTGTAGCGGGCTAACAGGACTCCGGTACTCAAAGCGTGACATTTCCCCGAAGGGACAGACACAGGAACGAAGAAGGACACATGCCGGCCAGCCTAAGTGTTCCAGAGCAGTAGCAAGCTACCATGGCTCAGCGGTAACACCAGGAGACATTTCCCGGTAAGAGAGGCTACTAAAGATAAACAACTAGATAGTCAGATCCCACACATACCAAGCATTTCAATCATACACACAATATGCTCGATATGTGCAAATACAACGAAGCATCACAACATGACTCTACGACACAAGTACTTTATTTAAGGCTCAGTGAGCCATACATAACATACACAAAGGTACGGGTCTCACGACCCAACATACAAGTCATACAGTCATACAAACCAGCAGCGGAAGTAACTTGTCTGAGTACAGACAACTAGTAAAATAAAAGAGGCTTGGAAACCTAGCTATACTACGTGGTCCTTCACAAGCTCAGGGTCACCACCTGGGTCTTTAGCCTACTCGTTGATGTCAACGTCAACATAGAACCCATCAGAAGGGGTTGCAGCGTCTTCTGTAAAAATGTAGATTATAGCAACATGAGTACAAAGGTACTCAGCAAGACTTACATCAGATCCTACATACATGCATAGTATCAAGAAGGGTTGGTGGAGTTATTGCAGCAAGCCAGCTTTGACTCTTGGCTAGGCTATCCTACGATACTCCAACTTGAAATGGTTTTGCGCACACGAGTCCACTACTCACCACTTCAATACACTACCGAGGATCCACCTCCGTCTTCCTACGGAAGAGCCATCCTCGGCACTCACACTTATCTTGAGGCTTTTAGTAGTTTCCATTTACTTGTCTATGAACTGTATAGGCAACCAAGTAGTCCTTTACCGCGGACGCGGCTATTCGAATAGATCATGTTAACCCTGCAGGGGTGTACTTCTTCATACACGCTCTCACCACTTACCGTCGCTTACACGACATGTACTCGGCAACCTTCAAGCGGAAGCCCAACGTGGGTGTCGGCCACGACCTACCTAATCACCTAAGCCTCCGGTCCAGGTTTATCGCCTATTCAGGTTCCATCCGCAGGGAGTCTGGCCGAGGTTTCCCATACGGCCCCGAACGATGTGAACAGGGTTCCCGAGATACCTAACGGGTATTCGGTACACCCGGCCACGTACCTACCGCATCACAGCCCACCCCTACGGTCAGCGCTGTCCACGGCCTCCAGTAGGCTACAAACACCAGAAACTAGTTGCAACTCCTGGACGGAGAACTAGGGTGAATAAGAAGCCGAGAGGGTCCATTGGTTTCGGGCCCAATGCATGGTAGTAGCTGATTCTTAAATCACACATACAGATCTTAGTGCTTAAGGTCGGCTTCAATGAAACAACCCACCATGTACTCCTACATGGCCTCTCATCGATACCTTTACCAAATCGTGTTCACCACACCACTCCCATTACCGACATAATCATTTCACTCTAGCCCATCACCCAGATGAACCAGACCTGACACGACTCTAAGCATAGCAGGCATAGCAAGGTAGGAACAACACATACATATGGCTCAATCAACTCCTACACATGCTAGTGGGTTTCATCTAGTTACTGTGGCAATGACAGGTCATGCAGAGGAAATGGGTTCAACTACCGTAGCACACAGCAGTTTGAAACGCGTTGTCTTAATGCAGTAAAAGAGAGCAGGAGCGAGAACATGGGATTGTATCGATATGATCAAATGGTTGGTTGCTTGCCTGTTGGTTCGATGCACTGATACGGTTCTTCGTTAGGGTAATCACGGTACTCCTCGGAGGCAGAACCTGTCGCAAAGGACATCGATACACAAGCATCACCAAACAATGTGCAACAATATGATGCATGCATGAAACATGGAAATATGAGTGTGTTGGGCTAATGCAACTAAAACCAGAAGGGTTTGAACAAATTTGAATCAAAGATTCAAATTTCAAACTCAAACATGGCCTTTTAAGGTGCTTTTCCTTGTTCTGCTTAAAACATCAATTTAACTTGTTTGATCATGCATGAAAATAGTACAGATGGATAGATTGGATTTTTCTGATCATTTTTCATATATAATTTGTCCAATTTGGAGTTACAGAATAAAAGTTATGAATTTGTGAAGTTTAAATAATATTATGGAATTTCCTGATTTAAATTAAATCCAGAAATTATAATTATTGCGTCAGCATGACGTCAGCATGACGTCAGTGGTCAACTGCGGCTGGCTGAAGTCAAACCTGACGTGTGGGGCCCACACGTCAGTGACAGGGGGGTTAAACAGGGTTAATTTAATCCTAATTACTAATTAGTGGCGCTGGGGCCCACTAGTCAGTGTCAGGGGGGGGTTGACTAACGGTAATTAGTACTAACTAACCACCTGTCCGACAGGGCCCACGCGTCAGTGACCCCGGGGGGGTCAAACCTCAGGTCGGACAGGTCAAACCGGCCGGCGGTTAGTCGCCGGCGAAGTCCGCGGCGTGCAGGGGCCTCGGGTTTCCTCTGTGGTGCTCCAAACGGCGTGCGGCTAGGTGTGTTGGATAGCTAGCTCGACGGCGCGTCGGACGGTGGCCGTGGCTGGGCCTGGGGTGGCCGGAGTCGACGGCGGCGAGCTCGGCTGCGGCTGCCGGAGTTCGGGTGCGGTCGGAATCGACGTTGCAGGGGGTTTGGGGAGGCGTTAGTGTGCGCTGCATGCTCCTGGTGAGGTGGGGAGCACGATAGTGCGCTCGGTTGGGTGCTACGGTGACCGTGGCCACGACGGCGACATCGCCGGCGGCGTGGAGCTCTCGGCCAAGGTGGGGCTAGGGCCTAGAGGTCGGGAGAGACCAGGGGAGAAGGGGGAAACGATCCGGGGGCTCACCGCGGAGCTGCAGGGATGGTTAGCGGGCTCGGGGACGCGCTGGAGACGACGAATTCGACGGTGACGATGGTCGGAGCCCGAAGAGGGGAACGGCGACGTGGCGGCGATGCAGGGCTTCCGGGGAGCTGTGGAGCGGTGGGGAGGAAGAGGGGGTCGTGGCGGAGCTTCTGAGCTAGTCGGGGGAGCGAGGGGTGGCCGGAGATGGCTGCTATGGCGAACGGCGGCGACGGTGGTGTTCGGCCGTGTGAGAGAGAGAGCGAGGGAGAGGAAGGAAGAGCCGGGGGAGAGTGAGAGAGAGCAGGGGGAGAGGCGTGGCGTCGTCCAGGGCATCGAGGCGAGGAGGAGAGGGCAGGCAGGCAGGGAGAGAGGTGGCGTGGCGCGGTGGCGCGCGCGCGCGCCGGCCACACTCCCCTCCCTCTGTCGGGATGAAGACGACAGAGGAGGGAGATGGGCTGGGCCGGCTGCTGGCTGGGCCGGCCAGCTGGCTGGGCCGCACAGTGGAGGAGCCCAGGTAAGCTCCTCCTGTTAATTATTTTCTGTTTTCTAATTTCTGACATTTGTTTTGATTTAAAAAAATATATTAAATCATTTATTTAACTTATGCCAATTTTTGCAGGAGCTATATATATTATTCCAGAGCTCCTTTATAAATGGCATAATATTTGGACATATATTAATATATATAAATAATATATTTCCAATGCAAATAATTATGCATTAATTCCAAATGCCCAAAATAAATACCTGTGAGCTCTTAAAAATATTGGTTTGATTTTTATCTCTGTCCAATATTTTCAGAGAGCAACATGAGCATTTTCTTGGACCTTTTTGGAGAAATTTTTATTTGGATCATTTTCAAAAAGATTCTGAGGGTTTCACAGATCCCCATTTCAAGTTTCTGATGAAAGAGTAAACATGATGCAACACTCTAATGCATGGCTAACTAGGATGTGATATTATTTCACAAAGTTCAATGATTGGCATGGCATGGACTAGAGATGTGGACCCCTCAAAATGCTAAGGACAAATATTGGCAAAAGCTCAAGACTCTTCATTTCTATTTTTATTGATACAAGATCACATTGAGTCCATAGGAAAAGCCAATACTATTAAAAGGGGATGAGGTGTTGCTTAATGGTCTACTTGCTCAAAATGCTTAGTGATATGCTCCAAAGCCCTCGACCACTCTCTCAAATCCAAATATGCCCTAAACCTAAAGTCAAACTCGTCCCCACCGATTTGATCCATCTGGAGCCACCGAGTTCCTTTGACATATCCATAGCCAGAAACCCTAATCAGTCGGTCTCACTAATAGGTATTTCGGTCTCACCAAGATGGGATTGCAAACTCTCTGTTTCTCTTCATAACGTTTCGGTCTCACCGAAATGAGCGATCGGTCCCACCGAGTTTGCAATGCAAACCCTCTATTTCCCTTTCGTAATGTTTCGGAATCATCAAAAGGAGCGGTCAGTCCCACCGAGTTTGCCTGACCAACTCTTTGTTTGCTTATTACTGAAATCGGTCTCACCGAGTTCATGTAATCGGTCAAACAGAGATGAGGTTTTGCCCTAACCCTAGCGCATTGGTCCGACTGAGTTGATCATGTCGGTCCCATTGAGATTCCTAACGTTCACATTTTGAACTGAATCGGTCTCACCGAGTTCACTTATTCGGTCTGGCCGAGTTGGGTCAAATCTGTGTAACGGTTAGATTTTGTGTGGAGGCTATATATACCCCTCCCCCCCCGTTCTCTATTCAACAGAGAGCTATCAAAATGTGCCTACACTTCCACTACTCATTTTCAGAGAGAGAACCGCCTACTCATGTGTTGAGACCAAGACATTCCAATCCAACCACAAGAATCTTGATATCTAGCCTTCCCCAAGTTGCTTTCCACTCAAATCATCTTTCCACTATAGCCAAATATGTGAGAGGGAGTTGAGTGTTGGGGAGACTATCATTTGAAGCACAAGAGCAAGGAGTTCATCATCAACACACCATCTATTACCTTTTGGAGAGTGGTGTCCCCTAGATTGGTTAGGTGTCACTTGGGAGCCTCCATCAAGATTGTGGAGTTGAACCAAGGAGTTTGTAAGGGCAAGGAGATCGCCTACTTCGTGAAGATCTACCCAAGTGAGGCAAGTCCTTTGTGGGCGATGGCCATGGTGGGATAGACAAGGTTGCTTCTTTGTGGACCCTTTGTGGGTGGAGCCCTTCGTGGACTCACGCAACCATTACCCTTCGTTGGTTGAAGTCTTCATCAACATGGATGTACGATAGCACCACCTATCGGAACCACGCCAAAAATCTCCGTGTCTACATTGTGTTTGCCACTCCAAACCCCTTCCTTTACCTTCATATGCAATGTCTTACATTCTGCTGCTATACTCTTAGAATTGCATGTGTAGGTTGATTGCTTGATTTGTGCTAAGTTGTTAAAATCTACCAAAACTTAAATTTGGGAAAGGCCTAGATTTTTATTTGATCAAGTAGTCTACTCACCCCCCTCTAGACCTACTTTCGATCCTACAAGTGGTATCAGAGGTTTGGTCTCCATTTGCCTTGATTTCCATAGCCTTGGTTTCACAACCTAGGAGAGTATGGCGTCTAGCAAGGGAAATTACCACCGTAGAGGTCCTTACTTTGAAGGTACTAATTTTGCTAGTTGGAAGCGTAAGATGAAAATGCATATTATTGGACATAACACCACCATTTGGGTTATTGTGTGTATTGGCTTGCAAGGTGAATTCTTCGATGGAAGAAAACCGAATCGTGAAGCAACCGCGGAAGAATTGAAGATGTTGCAATAAAATACTCAAGCTTGCGATATCCTCTTCAACGGACTGTGCCCCAAAGAATTCAACAAAATCAACCATCTTGAGAATGCAAAGAAAATTTGGGATACTTCGATTGATGTGCACAAAGGTACCGAGTCTGTCAAGGAATCCAAATTGGATGTGCTTCAAAGTCAACTTGACAAGTTCAAAAATGAAGGATGGTTAAGGTGTCGCTGAAATGTACTCTAGGCTTGCTCTCATCACAAATGACATTGTCGGCTTAGGAAGTGAAGAGATGACCGACAGATTCATCATCAAGAAGATTCTAAGAGCCTTGGATGGAAAATTTGATACCGTGTGCACCTTGATCCAAATGATGCCCAATTACAAATATCTCAAGCCAACAGAAGTCATTGGTAGAATTGTTGCTCATGAGATTTCACTCAAGGATAAAGAAAAGCTTCACAACAAGTCTAGTGGTGCTTACAAAGCTTCATGTGATGCTCCTACAACATCAAGTGAGAAACAAGTCTTCAATGAACAATTGAGCCTAATGGTGAAGAACTTCAACAAGTTCTACAAGAGTAGAAGCAAAGATAGAAGTTCCAAGTCAAGGTCCTACAATGACAAAAGATCTTCTACTCATGATCGCAATTGCTACAATTGTGGAAGACCCGGACACTACTCTAGTGAGTGTACGGCTCCCTACAAGAGAAGAGAAGACTCACCTAAAAGGAGAAGCAAAAGAGAGGAATCACCACCAAGAGTGAGGAGGAGTAGAGATGGTCGTTATGAATGAAGACACTCTCGCAGAAGCAAGGATTCGGAAAGGAAGAACAAGTCATCAAAGAGCTACAAAAGACGAAGACATCAAGCTCATGTTGGTGAATGGGTATACGGCTCCGACTATGATAACTACTCCGAGAGAAGCTATCACTACGACTACGAATATACTCAAGAAGACACTACAAAAAAGACACATCCGTGACATTTTGGGCCGAACGAAAAAATTTGTGTCATACTTATGACACTTCTATGTCGATAATTGTGACAAAACCCGGTATCATCATAGATGTGGTGGGCTCCTACTTCTATGATAAAAAATCATGACAGAAAATGGGCTTTTCGTCCTGGGTGGGTCGGAGACGTAGCTGCATGACATTCTTTGGGCCGTCCATGACGGAAAAAACCATGGTAGAAGCAAGGGCGAGGAAAATATCGGGGAGTTCCCGGTTATGGTGGGTGGTAGGGGACCGAGAGATGCGCGTTTCTCTCGTACCGTACGCGCGTGGGTGCGAGGCGTTTGGCGCTAACTGAACCCGAGCGAGGCGTCGCCTAACTGAACCCAAGCGATTGCACTACAGGCTACGCGTTACTGAACCCAAGCGATCGAGCGATTCCTTTGCTACTGCTGCTAACTGAAGCCGATCGATGTTGCCTCTGGATGAACAGTGAGCGTTGCTGGGGGGGTTGGATGAACAGTGAGTGTTGCTTGGGGGTTTGGATGAACAGTTCCCGGTGGGGGTGGATGAACAGGACCCCGTGGTGTTGCGTCTGGATGAACAGGACCCCGATCGAGCCGGTTGGGGCTAGATTAACAGGACCCCGTGGTGGGCTAGATGAACAGGACGACCCCGTGGAGGGCTGGTTAACAGTAGCCGGTGGAGGGCTAGATGAACAGTAGCCCGTGGAGGGGTGGTTGAACAGGACCCCGTGGAGACGGCTCATTGAACAGTAGCCTGTGGAGTAGCGCATGGTGGAGGCTGGATGAATAGGAGCCCGTGGATGAACAGTCGCAGGTGGAAGTTGGAGGAGGTCAACAGTGGATGAACAGTAGCCCGTGGAGGCTGGAGGAGGTCGATGGTGGAGATGAACAGTATCTCATGGAGTCCCGTTTTGCAGTACGCCACACCCCTCCTGATGAACAGGACCCCCGTTTTGAACGTAGCACTCCAACACAAGTCTGTTTCCTCCGTTTTGCAGTACGCCACACCCTTCCCAATCAATAGGACCCCGTTTCGATCGTAGGAGGTCCAACAGAAGTCCGTTTCCTCCGTTTGGCGGTATGCCAGACCCCTCTCGATGAACAGGATCCCGTTTCGATCGTGGCTGGTCAAACACAAGGCCGTTTCCTCCATTCTGCGGTATGCCAGGACTCGTTTCCATCGGCTGTTCTGTCCAAGCCCTCCCGATGAACACGGCGACGCATTTCGTTCCGACCCAGCTGGTTGGCTCCCCATGAACACGACGATGATGCAGTTTCTCCGTTCTGACCTAGACATGTACACGAGCCCTAGCCATACGTATGCATGAGTAGGCGTTCGAGACACCGCCCGTATGTACGTATGTGGCCTTATTTACGTTCTTGCACCCTGGCCGTTGTACGTATGTGTACATGCTACGTGCGCACCTCTACTACGACACGTGCGTGTCTACATCGACCAGTATGTACGTACACGTTCGCGACCAGAATGACAATGCTACATACGCTTCGACCAGGTGGGTCCCGACTGTTAGGCACTTCCTGGCGTGCGAAGATGTAGCTAGTGGGTCCCAGCAGTTAGGGGGCGTATCATTTGTTTTGCCCGGACGCACTTCCTTGCATGCGAAGATGTTGCTGGTGGGTCCCAGTAGTAAGGGAGAAACATTTTTTCACAAAATACAGTGGCCCGTCCGGTGGGTCCCTACTGTCAGGTGGAGAAATAATTTTTTTGCGCGTAATAAGGAGGCACTTCCTTGCGGCCGCCGTGGACCCAACTGTCAGCCTCTTCACGTACAATACTCTTCCAATGAAAGTTGTTCCTTGACCAGGCCGCGCCAAGAGCACCAGGGCAGTGGACGACGGCGAGGCCTAGGAAGGGGACGATGCGGGGTCGGGGAAGACGCGGCAGCGGAAGCCCGCGCGGAGAGGAGTATGAGGGTTCACTGGTTCGGCTGCGGTGTGAGGTTGTCATTGCCACAGGGCCTGGCCAACGGTGGGAATAGTAGGGGGTGGTGAGGCCTCCGCAGCAGCATAGCCAGCCACGGGAGGCAGGAGCATGCGGCACGACCGGCGCTGCTTTGGCCGGCTGGAGCAAGAAGACCAGAGGTTGAAGAAGCACTACGGCACTCGTACAGTCACTGGAGCTAGAATCGTTCATATTGACTAACTTGACAAAGCCCTCCGTCCCCGTCAACTTTGTAGGCCCACAAGTCAGCCTCCCACCAAGGTGGGTCCCACCTAGCAGGGAGAGTATTCATTTTTTTGTGCGTAATAAGGAGGAACTTCCGGTGGGTCCGAGCTGATAGCGGGGGGAACATCTTTTCATGAAATACGATGGCCCATCCGGTGTGTCCTAGCAGTCAGGGGGAAATGTTTTTTTCATGAAATACGGTGGCCCGTCTGGTGGGTCCCTGCTGTCAGGTGGAGGAATAATTATTTTGCGCGTAATAAGGAGGCACTTCCTTGCAGCTGTCGTGGCAGCTGTCAGCCTCTCCATGTACAGTACTCTTCCGATGGAAGTCGGTCGTTGATCACATTGACCACGCCGTGTCGAGAGCACCACGGCGGCGGACGACAGTGAGGCCTAGGAAGGGGACGACATGGAGCTGGGGAAGACGCAGCAGTGGATGCCCATGCAAAGAGGAGTACGAGGGTTCACTGGTTCGGCTGTTGTGAGGCTGCCGTCGCCGCAGAATAACAGGGGGATGTGGGTGAGTGGAGGGATGGCCTAGACAACGGTGGGAGTAGTAGGGGCCGGTGAGGCCTCTGCGGCAGCACAGCCGGCCACAGGAGGCAGGAGCAAGCGGCACGACCTGTGCTGCTTTGGGCGGCTGGAGCACGAAGACCAGAGGTTGAAGAAGCACTATGGCCGTTGGATGGAAATCGTACGGTCACTAGAGCTAGAATCGTTCATATTGACTAAGTTGACAAAGCCCTCCGTCCCCGTCAACTTAGTAGGCCCACCAGTCAGCCTCCCACTATGGTGGGTCCCAGCTAGCAGGGGGTATTCATTTTTTTGTGCGTAATAAGGATGCACTTCCTTGTTGTGCGAAGATATAGCTGGTGGGTCCAACCTGTCAGCGGGAGGAACGTTTTTTTCGCGAAACAGAGGCCCTTCCGGCGGGTCCTAGCTATCAGGTGGAGGAATCATTATTTTGCGTATAATAAGGAGGCATTTCCTTGCGTGCGGCCATGGACCCAGCTGTCAGCCTCTCCATGTATAGTCCACTTCCGATGGATGTGGTTCATTGAACACGTTGACAAGGCCGCGCCGAGAGCACCGGGGCGGTGGACGACAGCGAGGCCTAGGAAGGGAATGACATGGAGCAGGGGAAGACTCGGCAGTTGTTTCCGACGCAGAGGGAAGTACGAGGGTTTACTGGTTCGTCTACCATCCCCGGAGAATAACAGCGGGTGTGGGTGAGTAGAGGGATGGCTAGGACAGCAATGGGAGTACGGTGGGGCAGTGAGGCCTATGGGGCAGCATAGCCGGCTGCGGGAGGAGGGAGCGGGCAGTCCTGCTGGCGCTTGTTTGATCGGCTGGAGCAAGAAGAGCAGAGATTGAAGAAGCACGACAGCCGTTGGATGGACATCCATCAGTCACTGCTCTCGTGTGTTGACTAATTTGACATGGCGTTGCGTGTGCATCAACCTTTTTTTACGAAAGCATACGCGTCAACCTGTAGTAGGCGCACAAGTGAGCCTCAAATCTGTGGAAAGTAGCATACAGCTCATCTTCCATTATTTCTAGTAATGTACAGCCCATTTGCTAAGTCTTAAGATTTTTTTTGGAGCCCATCTTCTTTTTGTTAGCATTACACCCCATATTGTGGCAACAGTTAAAAAGTATACGAAATTTTGCATATTTCGGTGCGGTCAACTGTTTTTAATCCCGAAATATCGATTCACATTCAAACTATTTTGAAAAATAATTTATATAAATATAAAATCCAAATAATTGTCCATGCATAAAAATCAATGGAATTTAAAATCTTGTAATGAAAAAAATTTGAAACTAATTCCCAGTTTGATGTGTTTTAAAAATGTACAACCCATTTCTGGGAAACCGAATGAAACTCTCCTCGTCTTGAAAGATTTGCAACCCAGCAGGGCTGATAAAGCAAGTAGACCTCGTTTGGGTACTTCTTTTAAAAAAATAGAACTGGGCTAGCCATTTTCAGCAAGAAAGAAACACAACTGGGCTCATGATGTGGTAAACATAAATAAAACCCTGGCTAGACGGGCCACAGCCCCAGAACAACTCCGTTGTTACCCTGATCCATCGCTAAAACTAGTATAAATAACAATTGCTTATTCCTCAAAAAAACCTGCGCGACCTACTGGGTCCCTGGTGTCAGCCGCTCGTAGTGTAATTCTCTCGTTTACTGACTACATTGACAATGGCGTGAGCCCCAGATGTCCAACCATTAGGAGGAACCATATTTTTGGGCTTGTAGTATAGAGGCACTTGCTTATCTACTACCATGACGCTGGTGGGTCCCTACTGTGATCCTCTCCACGTACAGGCATCTCCTTGTTCCTCTCGGTTGTTGACGACGTTGACAACACAAGAGGGATGCGCACCACGCACGGCGAGCGAACCAAGGCGGAGGATGATGTCGAGGCCTCAGACGGAACGAACAGGAGCCGTGGAAGATGCGTCAGTCCAGTCGCAGGCGGAGGGGAGTACGAGGGTTGACTGGCTCGGGTGCGGGTGCGTGTTGGGGCTGACATCGCCGGAGAATAATAGGACGTGTGGGGGAATAGAGGGAGGGACTGGCCAACGCTGGAGGGTACGGTAGGGCGGCGGAGGCGCATCCAGCCATGGGAGGCGGGAGCAGGTGGAGCTGACAGGGTGGTTTGGTTTGGGCGACTGGAGGAACAAGAAGATAAGAGATAGAAGATACACGACAGATGTTGGATGTCAATCCAACGGCTGGTAGGCAGAATCGTTTGTTGACTGGCTAGAAAGTCGACACCACCTTGTATAGGCTATTTCCTCTTGGGTCCCAAATGTCAGAATCCAAATCTGTCATGGTCATGCAGCCTTTCCTATGAAAATTTACAGCCCATTTGATGTGCTAGTTCGAAATAAGTTTGTGGGTGCTGGTGGGGGCTAATCACTTGGCTGCTGTAATGCACAGTGACCTCAAGCAGCCGGCGAGAGTGATGTTATTTCCCTTGGTTGGGATTTGTTACAATATTTCACTCCAAATTAAACGAATGGCAAGTCATTTGCCTTGTTTCAAAGAAAATATGATAGTCACAGCCGAGTTGAAAAGGGCAAGAACATCTAACTCCAGCTTACAAACTAAAAAGCATGAGGGTTAATTGTTCATTAGGTTTACACAAAACCCAGGTTGAAAAGGGCAACAACATCTAACTCCAGCACTGTTTTCAGCCACAATATGTTGTAAATAGAAGCCCGGCATGTTCAGAAGCTCTTTTTCCCACTCGAAACTCCTTTTTTTGCTCTTCGACATACCCATCCGTCAAAACCATGCTGCTGATAAACTTAAGCCTAATGGACAATAGTAACCTCGCATTCAGTAGGAAGAATGTGACAAATCTAGTGTTTGCATGGTTGGCTACGTATCGTTCTAGCGTTATTGTCTTCAATCAAATCTCATGAGAAGTGAGAAAATCCCGATGCTTATGAATCCACCGATTAGTTATAACTTTCTTACCCTGTCATGTTGCCTAAATAGACATGAAGATTGAAAACAGTTGAGGTCTCAAAAAGAGTGTCGAAAGAGGAACAGTTGAACGGTTAATTCTAGTACACTATATGCAGGCTTCCAATGTGTGTGAAATTATCTCCTTTATATACAACTTCTCCAGACATGGAAAGCATTGCAGCAAGCCAATAATCTTGTTTAGATAAAAAATATTCATTTGGATATATAAGATCTTGACAGAATCCAACACCATTGATAGGCCATCCATGGAGAAACTCTTCATTGAGCATAGAACATAAAATTAGTACAAAATGTGTACTCCAAGATGATATATAACTTAGGCGCAAAAATTTAAAATGCAGCTTATGGTTACAAGTGTAGATGATAATATAAAGTACCTGAAGAACTATGGAGCCAAACACCATATTGAAATGAGCACAAAGATCATGTATTACACCCAAGGTCACTAGTTTAGGCGCAGAGAGGACGGTTATTTGCAATGGTGAATAACTAGAATTAAGGATCAACCTTTGAAGTGAAGGGGCATCTTGTATGATGAGCTTCCTTCCGTAAAAAAATCCAATTCTTACAAGGTTAGGCGACTTTATTTAGAGATAACCGATTCTAACTGTGAAAACAAGCACCATGCACTCCAGGGCAGGGGCAACTGGAGTGGATGATCCTATGCAAGGAGGCCTCCGATATACGAACCCGCACAAGTGAAAGTTTCTTGAGAAATGGGAGTCAAAGGTTTAGTACCAGATTGTCTGGTAGGTAGCACAGCACAAAGGTGGTGGTGTGGAGAGAGGAGGAAAACCGCGAGATGGACATCGGTGCTAAGGGCACAAGTAGATGGCGTTCGGTATGTGGTATGTGATTTCTAGGGAATAGTAGAACTCATGCAGCTGTAGTTCTGTGAATTCAGGGGATTTCAGCCAGGCGTCCACTGTGCAGGGCAAGGTATGCTTGCTCAGGTAGCATGACGGGATGCAGAGGCTTTGAATGGAGCCCTGGTGGGAGGAGATGATGGCTCTAGAGATTTCAAAATCATTGAAGAGAGATAGCTAACGACAGTCGAGATTAAGGGGCACGACGCACCATAGAGGGCGCCACTGAATTGAGAGGACTTGGGTGCGGCAGCAATCCTTGGTGGGGAGAAGCGAGATGATCTCCCCAAGGACGGTGTCCGGGAGATCGCTGATGTGGTCCACTCGAGATTCTACGGGTTCCTGGGATCCGGTGGGTGAGGGGTCGCCGCTTCTCCCCATGCTGCCAGGTGCAGGATCTACAACAGGCGTCGCTGCTGGCGGGAGCCTCATCTTCTTGGCGCTGGGGTCAGCCGACTCCATTTTCCTCGAGGGCGTCGCATCATGCTCACGGATTTGAGTAGAGTTACGAATTATGAGCCTAGTTGTAGTGCATGTGAAGAAGAAGGGGAGCTGGGGTTTTTCTGTAGTAGTGAGGAAGAAGGGGAGCTGGGGTTTTCTGTAGGAGTGAGGTGAGGAATTTGGGGGTACGAGTGGAGCGAGCTGACGTGAGGTGGGTGGGAGTGAGGAGGAACAAGAGCACCCAGGTTTTTTAGGGGGCGGCGTGCTGGGTGTGGGTAGCGCCTCTCATTCAGTAAATATATGGGCTTTTCAATTGATTTTCCTATTTACTAGGGTGGATGGGCTGTTTTGTCTTGGGCCCAGAGAAACAATTACTACTAGTACAGTGGGGACACTCTACAGCTACCCAGAAAAACAATTACTACTAGTACATTGGATAGAATACCGCTTCTGGCTCCTCCTAGGTCATCGAAATGTCTCCCTCTACTGAATGTCGTTATCCTTTTGTTCACCGACATGCGGTCCATGCAGCGCGCGGGCCCAAAAGCCATCCACCAAATTAGAAGTCAGTATGCAGGCAAAGAGTCACCCGGGTCGTAGAGTGGCAGTAACAAGCCGTCATATCACAAAACCCCACCTCCCCGCAGTCTAAGTTTGACGGACGAAGCAACCATTGTTTCACTCTTCATTGAATCCCCTTCTCCCTCACCGTCTTCAAGAAAGGCAACACTCGCATCTGCCATTGTTCTTGTCTCCCAATGAAGGGAAGGTAAGAGGATCCGTGATGTTGGTATATTTTCGTTCAGAGAAAAAAAAGAACTTTTGCAAAGCAGTAACTGATCCTCACTCTCTTTTTTGTTTCATTGTCATTGCGATTGTGTTTTCCTTTCAGTGGTCTCCTAGTATTCGTCAGTTTCATGATGGACCAAGGAGAACCAGGCAAAGATCTACCGATATTGGAGCAGACGCATGAGGCTGATCCCCACGAGATAGAGAGATCTAAGAAGATGGAGGCAACCATCGAGCCGACCCCAGATACGCTCACGGCCAGTACTGAGATGGTCAATGCCCCGCTTGAGGTTACAGCCCCCGTGGTACTGCAGGAGCAGTTTTCCCCCTTCGAGGATGTGCCCCCCCCACCCGCACCCGCTGAGGTGCCCAAGGTGATTTTCTTCTTTGCCAATCTCGATTGTGGTTTTTCATCTAAGTATGTGGTGATGAATAATGCAAACATTTATTAGCTTCGATGTGATGCCATACATAGTTGTTTAAATAACTTATGTTTCTTATACTGGGAAGTAGTTCAGAATTTGTTGCTATTTCAATTAGAGCCCTGATGCACACAAGGATTGTGTGGTTGTACATGTCACTCGCTATGAGGCGGATGACCTGAATATACGCACTGGGAAAACAGAGTTCTTAGGCCGTCGGATCCTGGAAGCCATCTGCGCTTATACCAATGTCAAGTTGTATTCCAGCCTCACTGTTGTCAGGCGTGTTGGCCAGGGTGTACTGAAGCACAAGAAGTTCAAATCTACTCCTTCGTTTGTGAGGCATACTATTCTTGTCAAGCTTACGCAGGAAGATGACGTAGCATGCCTCCAAAAACAAGTTTATGAGTGGCAAGGCCACAAGGTTGTCTTCATGAAGGTTCACAGGATTGAGCTGCTACCGGACGTCCTCGATGATGTTCATGGCAAGGTCCGTCTTGTGTCTAGCCCAAATTAGATCGAGGCATGAAATAGTTTCCCCAGCTAGTGTTTAATAGTAGTTTGGATTGTGTCTAATTATTCGAACCTTGCCTGTTATCGAGCCCTCTGGGCTAGTACTCTGTTTGAATCCGTCTATGGGAACTGCTGGTACATTTGTGTTCCCATGAATCATGTGAGAACCATCATAATTGTTGCCGAAACAGATGCGTCCTCACTAGTTTTTTCATGAATATGGCATGGTAAGACATAAGTTGTCACAGTTTATCATACGAGCAGTGTGTGTTTGATGAAATAGAGTACTCGTTAGAGAACTGTGCTCCGACGTATACATAAGTACTTGTAAACACTGTTGGTGCTACCCCACTTGTAAACAGTTGTGCAAAACATGGCACATTGGCTCAGCTCGCTTCAATACTAGGCTATTGACCATCTAACAATCAGCAATCTGTTGTCTGACATATAAGCAACTATGTATCTTGTTACAGTGGTTCATGCAGTTAACTGAGGCCACAATGTAAATTCCAAACGTTCACATGCTAGTCCAGCGTTCATGTGGAACACTCATATTAAACTCGGCTTCATAAAAAACTTGAAAAGCATAAGTTAAGCAATTTTATACATCTCAATGATTCATAGAACATAACAAACATATACTAGTTCATATCAAAAGAAAAAGTTGTGAGAAGGTTTACAAATCAGGAAAAAACAAGCAAGACTTCTCTGAGCAAAGGGCCTCCCGGCAGGCTTAAATTTCCTGGAGTTCTCTTTGGTTTTTTCTTGTTGCCACCATCTATGGTTAGGTTCTCTCATTCCATAATAACCAATTATAATTGTGGTCTCAGCTGGAATGCTGAACTGAACCATGTAGTGTACTGACCAGCAGAAATTCTTGTGCATTCCACTAAATTTAAACACCGCTATTTGTGGAAATAAGCATACCACAATGCCTCTTGTCCGTGCACCTGTCCAAAACACCATCGTGCAGCCGTGCCAGCTAGTCCTCGGTCCATGCATGAAATGGTAGAAAGTGCATTCTGGACTAGGATGCAGTTGTTTTTGCTCGTCCCTACACTGCAATCAGGAAGTAAAACGTACGAATCAACTTCTTTTAGATTGCGTTGGTCATTCTACCTAGTTACTACAAATGTAGGAATACCTGGAAGACGGGTGGTTAGACGACGGCAGCGAGGGATAGCCATCTCATTTTGCGCAGTTCTACTAAAACTGAGGTGTGTGCTTTTGATTGCACGCATAGAAACGATACGGAGACAGACATCCCAAAACAATATGGAGACAGACATTCCTATTTATGCAAATACGAAATACGGTTATTTAAACAGTCACGGATATTTGCAGTGATGTATGATTAACAGCAACATCTATTGTGTTATAATTGGCACTAGATTGACAGTATGAAAGTGCCCTTAAGTAGCATCACATCACATCAACACTTCCACTAGATTAACATGCAGAACAATAGCATTAGTATTACTATCATGAGAGTAGCACATGGTCAGTAAATGTCCAATCAAATTTGTGCACTTCCACTAGGATGAAGCAATGTTAGCGGTGTGAGATTTAAGTGTAACTGCAAAAACACAATTCATGGGAAATAAAGCAAGACAGAAGCACTTCATAAAATGGTGGTGGCATTGCTTCAATTTATCGACGGCACTAGACCATTACTTATAGTGACATTAGGTGGAATTGCTTAATGCTTCATATGATTTTACATTAAAGGTAGCGATATGGGCGTAGGGACAGCAGGGGCATAAAGTGGTGAGGCAGACGTGGTTGCCGAGAGCGGCAAACACTCAGGCAACATGTCTGCATTTGTCCCATTTTTTATCTCCTCGGTGACATTTTCCTATGTGAGCACAGGAAATCTAGACCTACTCATTCTCATTTGCATTGTCCCCCAACACCCGTCACTTTCTTTCCTTTTTCAACCAAGAGATAGGTCCACTTCCCCCCACCCTTCGCCATCCACCATTCTTTCTTTGTCTTTTCAACCAAGAGACCGGTTTGGTTGCCAGTATCTACTACTTTCACCCATTTCCTCTTAGAACCAAGTCCTAGATTCATGCTACAGCTTTCCCACTTTCTTCCCTGTTTGAACCAACTCTTAGAGTCGACTATATGAACTAGCTTTACCTCTAATAATAGTAAAAGTCTAGGTGTCTTTGGAACAGCGGACGGAAGTAGAAAAAGATCCACACGAAGCCAAGTGGGGAGATGGGGCAGTAGAGCAATGCAGGTTTCGAAGGAATATATACCAGAGGGTCGGCGGCATGTGGCAAAGATGGCGTCGGGAGGCCGCATCTTGGCCACAATACCATAGGGTGGAATAAGGGGTCGTAGGCCCTCCCGAGTCGGCACTCTCTCGGAGAGAACGGCACGGCCGCCGATCGGGACATGCGGGCAGCTGTTGGTCTCCTTCCTCGCGGCCGACGACAGCGTGAACGATGCACCTACACCCCGGCCCCGGTCGAGGTTGTCCGGCCGGATTTATGACCAGCCGTGAACAGAGAGAGAGTGTGGCCACCTATGTCTTGCTTAGATCTGGAGAGCATGAAAGAGTGAACAAGAGGAACCCTAGTAAAGCAAGCACTAAGGCTCCTGCTTATATATATAGTGGAGTGATTTTGGTGTACCAGCTTCAAAAAAATGCGCTCCTACGTGTACCCATGAGTGGGTGTGAGAGAACTAGTGCGTATGTGCACCGCTTCTCTTCGTCAGAGTACAATATACTATGCCCAAGGAACATTTGCCACAAGAGTAATAGTATAAGTGTGTGACGTGTGAGCTAAAATAAAATGTGCGTGACGTCTTTTGTTTTTTAGAAGTTTTGAGGGTAGGGTGTGAAGAGCACATATGTGTGTGACGTCTACCTGCAGATAGACGGTGGGTGCGAGAGGACTCGGGAGAGTCGTGACTCGTGAGGGTGCATGTGCGCGAGAGAGGGGGGGGCACGTATCAATGCAATGCATGTGTCCGTAAATCATAATCCGACAAACGTTCGCCACAAGCCTTTTCCTGACGAACGCCGTAAGAACCATTAGATCGGCGTCTGACAGTGTCAGTTTTGCCATGTCATTTAACAGAACAGCCACTCCTCCTACACACAAATCTTCCACATGAGTGTTAGCAACTGTTGTATGCTCCCTCCATTCCAAAATGCAGTGCATATAGCTTTATTGAAAATTCGAACCTTGCAAACTTTTATCGTGTTTTCATGTACCAAATTGAACATGTACAATACTCAGTATATATCATGTCATTCATCTTCGAGAGGTAATTATAAAGATGGGGGAGGAGTCTACAAAGAAAGACCATCGTATCACTTGCAACAATTTCAACCATCCTTTGGTGTGGAGGAATATCATAGGAACTCTATATGATATGATTTTTACAGGATTTTTTTTCCTTTAGAGCCAATTGATTCATAGGAATAGATTCATATACTCCACATTTCAAAGGAAATAAACATGATATCATTTTTATAGCTTTAGAGCCACTTGGTTCATATGAATGGATTCCTATACTCCCATAATTTCAACAGAAAATAAACATTAGCGTATATTCAATAGAAAATTTCCTATGATATGAACCAAATTACATATCTTTTCCAATCCCTACTCATAGGAATTGAGACACTCCATGTCATCTCTTTCCCTACAACTTCCATGTATACATCTTATATTCCTAAATAGCTAGTACAACCCACTGGTAGCTTTTTTCCAAGACATGCAACTATGGCACAAGAACTATATAGTGTGCGAATAACTTTGAAAGATGGTCGCTGGATGAAGCTAATCTGACAGTGCAGAGATGGAAAATTCGAGCACTACTGGCCGTTGGGTATCATCAACATTCCACCAGATCTGCCACATGTACAATTTAGAAGACTCCATGGTTTAACTTAAGCGTAATGCACAAACCTCAAAACACAAGCACTTCTCCTTTGTTCTAGAATCTTCCGTATCATAATTGATTTTTTTTTCTAAATGAATTGCCATTATTTGTTTTTTTACTTTATGCTTTACAATACACAACCCCATGAATCTTAACATTTTTATAAAAATAATTAATTTTGAATGAGATGAACTATAAGAACTAAACGAACATCTACATCATGCATATATGACTCAAAGCTTTACATGCTATAGTGTGTATTTATTCATAAGTTGGTTTCCAAATATCATGAGTTCAATGCATGTGTATCTTACTAGTTTTGAGTAGAGTAGCAAATTTCACGCGGCCCCGGGTATATCAAAATGCAAGGCCCATGCATCATTGTCTTTTGGTCGAACCTACGTCCACAATTTTTTGTATGTACTATATCTCCACTGGTCCCCGAACCCAAAATATTGCCTCGTTCCCGTAAAACCATGTGACCCACACATATTTAAGGCGTCGACTCGAACTCAATCCCTCTCCCGTTTACTATGATGTGGCCCCGCACGCCGTAGTACTCCTACAAACCCTACCGCCGCACGCATCATCGATTTTCTTCAAGAGGAAGAGGGAGAAGACGATTTGTAGTGGAGGCGCTTTCAAAAAAAGGATTTGTAGTGGAGACCCCTACCCTAGGTACCTGCCGCACGCATCATTGGTTTTCTCTTTTCTTTATGCTCTTGCGCCCTAGAGTGAAATGATGGTTGCTTCGTCCGTCCATCTTAATGCGGGAAAGGTGGGGCTTTGTGATTTGACCCCTCATCGCTCATTTTCTACTACTGCGGTGCTACGATCAGGGTGCCTCCAATTCCAACCGCTGCTCCGAACTGTAGTTTGGTGCATCGCACGTGGAACAAGATGGTGGATGAGCCACATGTCGGCCAAAGGGGTCATGTTAAGTGTGTCGCCATTTCATGTGTGGATTGACCCTGCTTGAGTTGCTACGCCAACACGACAAGAGCAGCCTACCACTTGGTTTTGCTCCTTGGTGAATCCCGACTATATTGATCTAAAAAGATACGTACTGAACTACCCTCTCTGTCTCGTTTTTTAGGCATATCGGTTTATAGGGCGTGCACGTAGTTCTAGGTCATCCATTTGACTAACTAAATATGAGTTACTATGTCACAAAAGTATATCATTGGATTCTTAAGCGGATGTAGCTTCTAAACATATATTGTTCATCACATATATAGCCAGTTAAATTCTCAACCTAGAACAACATGCATGCCATGTAAACCGATATGGAGGAAGTAGTAAAAATGAGGTGATTTTACCGAGCGATCGGTGGGGGAACATGGGCTGTCATGCGGTCCCACGTGTCATGATGTACCAAGGCAATGTGCATGTCCCTCTTGAGGCAGAAGCAATACTACATGGTTTGAGATGATGGCAAACCGAAGAGTGAAATAATGGTTGCTTCGTCCGTCTGGGAAGGTGCGGCATTGTGATTTGACGTCTCATTGCTCATTACTACTACTGGGGTGGTACGACTGGGGTGCGTCCTCCCTGCTGTTCTGCACTGTTATTTGGTGCTTGACACGTCGACCCGGTTGCTATATATCCCACATGTCAGCGAGAGGAAGTACAGAATTCATGAAAGAGAGCGTCGACGGAGGAGTACAAGATACGGCTTGGTTTTTGCTGCTTCGCGCGATCCATCGATACAAACCCGGACTAAAAAAGGCGAGAGCGGGTCTTTTCCCGCATGGCAGGCAGGGGAGTTTGGCATAGTCTGTTCGAGATTAGGAGGCAGGAAGGGGAACAAGCAAATAAAGGTTGAGCGACTTAGTTTTGGGAAAATCTGATTTTACGGAGTACGTACCCACTAGGGTTTATAGGGCTGATGTAAAAAACATTCATTTTTCCGTTTTATAAGTCTCAATTCTACCAGTAGTAGTAGTACCATCACATGTTGGATTTTGAGGTGCGTTAGATCACCCGATGCAAGTAGTGTCAAGAGAAAACTCACCAATGCATGTAGAAGTTCATGGAAATTTAGTGGTCATTCATGCATTCGTTCTAATTAATGCCACGGTAAACAAACTTCTTGAGAAAAATGAGCGTACTAATTACTTGTGCAAACTACGAAATTAATTCGACCACTCACCGTCTACCTTGGTTGGAGAGATTTTGAAATTGAGCCATAAACTGGGAAGGAGGGAGTAGTAACTTTTGTCTCGATTACTATTTGTGGCCTTGTATAGATGCAAAATGTATTTTTTATAGTGGCCTTGTATAAGTAAATGGGGGGAGTACTAAAGGACATATATATTCTAAACAATATGATAATCTCTCTAACCAAGGTAGGGACGAGGAGTAAACGGAGGGAGTAGTAAAATTTTCTCCTCGTCCTGCGAGCCACCGAGCACGTGGGCGAGGGAGCGGGCGTAAGGTGTACATTACTACTACTAGTAAGCAAGCTTCACCTCATCCTGCGAGCCACCGCACCCGTGGGCAGGGGAGACGGCATAATAAGCAAGCTTATCCTCATTCTACGAGTTGACAGGACACATCAAAAGTACTCTAGTGTATAGAGCCTTGCCTCTAAGGTAGGCCCCACATGGTTTGCCTCTTTTTTAACATAATGCGTCAAGTCGCAATTTGTTTGTTCACCCGTGGTAGACGATCCTCCCTCCATCAAGTGGAGAACCAATACACAAGTCAAATTACCATGTGGGCTGCCTTCTTGTACAGAAATGAGCTCCACCGTGTACCCGCACGGGTGTGGTTGGGAAAGAGACGGAAGTATGTGCGCTGTGCGTGCACCTCTTCTCTTCATGCACGTCCCCCACCTACGTGGGTGTGTATGAGAGAGATAGAAACCTAGACATAATGTGTCGTCCATCTCCATGCCTCCGCCCAGTCCGACCACCAGTCACCACCACGCCCCACTCCTCCTCACCTTATCTCTCATCTTTCTCCCTCCATTTTTATATACAAGGCCACTATCAAAATTACAATTTGCAGATATACAAGGACGCTAACGCTAATCAATGGAATATTAATGGTGTCTGCCTCATAGTACTAGCAAAGGAGGACATTAATTATTCCTTGCATGCATGCGGGAGTGTGAGCATTGGCTTGATGTGCATGAAAGAGAAGAATACACATTAATTTAGACGGCAAACAAGGAAACTAGGTGGCTTGCAACATTGACTTAGAAGACGTTAATTTTTGCCTTGGTACCTATAATATGGGTTTGTGTCCTTGTATACAAAAATGGATTTCAATAAAATTCTCGAGATACCATTTTTCGATAAAATTCTCGAGATATCGTTAGTTTTTACAAATGGGATTACTCCTGCATGGGTCAATCACAACAGGTGTTTTGTAAAAAAATGCATCTTGATGTTCCGTGCAATGCACGGGCATCTTGCTAGTCCATGAAAACAACACATGGCAAAATTCCATGGCGAACGAGGGATTTGAATCTGTTGGGAGTGGTTGTTTGGATCTTGCCTGGGGTAGCCAAAATATAGGCGACCCTTTTGTCCGCCGGTGCCTTTGCCACCGATGAATGAGGAATGGCTCGGGTGCTCATGCATCTTCCAGTGTGCACGTTGGAGACGAGCTCGCACGAGTTGTGTTTTTTGTCCCACCACGCCGCCCGAGCCGCCCGCGGACCGACCGGCGACCCGCAAATTACGCCATCCAACCGTAGTCGCACACATTATGACAGCAACTAAACCAACCGGCCGAAATTCATGCAAACATGGCGATATTTCATATAAACAGCGATGGAAATCATATAAAATACCGGATTTTCATACAAACATGATGGATTTCATTACATTCAAATTAACTACACGGTGCTAAATTTGGACAGCACAGGTATATAGAAAGTGGCCTAAATGGTCGCCTGCCAATCCATTTGTGTTCGTCATGTCCAGTAGCACGATCACCGGACTACCGGGAGCCCCGGAGGTATATGCTTCAGCACAACGTACAACACGCTTCCCCACTGCCCAACTGATATCATTGGCTGATGCCAAACATGATAGTGGAAGGGGGCTTCCCTGCTTCTGTGGAGCCCATGTGGGGTCGACGAAGGTCCTCGCAACAAAAGGATCTGGCAAGACACCTGCTGTGTACACCGACGTCGCCTCCGTGGTGGCCTTCATGGGACCCAAGCGACGGCGGCCTCCCGTGTTCTACTTCTCCTCGATGATGTCGGGGGACGCGGAGGCGCTAGCCACCGACTCGTCGCTCTCCGCACACCCGGCTTTTGTTGCTGCTTGCATGGCGCGGCCGCTGGCATGGGAGCCTCAGCCACAGAAACGGGAGACGTGGTACGAGGCGGCGGCGTGGACGGCAACAACGACGCCCGTGTGCTGCTCCTTGTCAAGCTGGCCTGGAGCGGCGAGTTGCTGAACCGCGCGCCGGCTTGGGGCGACAACTAGCTCCGTTGGGCTAGGGGAGGGAGGTGGATCAGCGAGCTGCATAGCTCATATCCGGCGGGCTCGGCGAGTCACCCAGCCAACTTGGATGCGGGATAACTACTCTTCGTAAGCCATTGTAAGAGTGGACAAAATGGTGAAGGAGGAGATAGGGGAGTGGCGGAGGTGTGCGATTCCTGGCCGGCGTTTGTCCTCGTTCAAATAGGAGATTAAATAGAAGGCGGACGGGAGGAGCTCGGCCGGCGTTGCGTTTAATGCCGGCTCGGTCATGAACGGACGTGTGTCCATAGTGGGTTTCTCTGCTTCCACACTGGCGGGTTTCATGGAGGCGTTTGAATGCAGCAAGGAGGCGTGTTCAGCCGGGCGTGCAGTGAGTGGCTCCCTCGACTTTGACGTACGACACCGCTCTGTTTTTCCACTGACTTGTGGGCTCTTTGGGTACATGGCCTGCATGTCAGTGACCCAACGCAGGCACCGCACAGCAGAGGAACTTTTGGTGGGCCAGGGCGGTCAGAAGTAGGCTTCATAAACCGATGATTGTTCATTGAGTGTGACATCTTCTTTTTCATGTAGATAAGCCTACTATGTTGATAGCCCGTTCGATACGTTGTGATTCATAAAGACCGCTGCAAACATCAATGTTCTGCTTATCACAGATAAGATTTATTAATACCCGTAACAATCCATGTCCTTAACAAAGGTGCATGCACATAAAGGTTGAGCGTGTGTCTTGCGTCGTGTGCTGTGTGCATACAGGCGTGCAAGTGTTTCGTGCGTGCAAGGGTACTTTTCAGTGTTGCATGCATGTGTGCGTACGTGCGTGTGTTCATGAGTGCATGTGTACGTGTCAGTGTTGCACACCTGCATGCGTGCGTGTGTTCGTTATGTGTACGTGCCAGTGTTGCATGCGTGCGTGTCTTGCGTCCGCGCATGTGTGCGTGCGGGGTGAGGCTACACGTCAATCAACTGACTTTTTCATCTCTAGTCATTAGATTTTCCAGCCGTTGGATACGAAATCAAGGGCCTGCAGTTTATCTTCAAACTCCACCCCCCTGAGCCGCCAGCCACCAACGGCCGAACCACCTGCCCCCGCCGCCCGCGCCGCCACACCGTCCCGCCCGCCCTGAAACCACTCCCCACCGCCGGTCCGCCGCTGCACCGGCCATCCCTTTAGGGCCCCCGCGTCGAGCTTTTTCTCCAGCGATCCCCACGCCACCGCCTAATCACCGCCCCCCCCCCACCACCACCACCGGCGACTGCCAACCAGAGGTCTCACGACTTCGAATACCCATCGACCACTAATTTATTACCGTTTTTGTCCTTCATATACGCGCTGACAGGTGGGCCCCACGGTTATGTTCCCCGATGGTGCAACACTAGTTGCGCCACGTGGAACATTTGACTTGTCAATTGATTGTGTCATCAACAAAATACGGAGTTGTACGAGTGAGCCAGTGACCGTATAATCAGGACATTTATTTTTTTAACACGGTTAAGATGCAAGGGCTCATATATACACGCAAGCACTCACCGCTATAATCGCGCACATGCAGACCCTATCCCGATGAGCACCTTCGAGAGAGTGTGCCAGCATATGATCTTGAGATTTTACGAAGTCACCATAGGTGCCTTGTAGTCGAGTGGAGCGTCTCCTCCCGCTGAACGCACATCGCCGGAGAATACTGAAATTAACCCAGGATAAATGCAAGCACCAGCAATTTAACCCTAGTGGGCTCGAGAAACCACTGTCCTCCTAACCATCCAACCACATGTTGGTCAGCACAACAAAATGTATGTGGTGACCATGATGAGCTTATTCTGAAGTCCATTGACCATATCGTGATTTTGCTGCAAATACAATGACCGTAAGCGTAGTCAACAAAATACGGAGCACGCATCAAATGCAAAGTCCGTCATTGTCATCAAGAAAATATGGAGACGTATCGTGAGCTAGATACTGTATGATCACCACGAGAATGTATATGGTGACCGTAATGAGCATATTCTAAAGTCCGGTGACCGTATAGTGCTTTAGCTTGAAATACAGTGACCATCATGCGTGAATGCGTCATGGGCATGCATACGTTTAGAGGGCCGAGAGATAGTTTGTGTGCGTATGTGAAAGTGGTGTAGAAAGAGGGGGTGTCCGGTGGAGACAAGGAGAGATATGCCCTTCTTTTCTCTTTCCCGTGACTAATATTTTAGGAGAATATATAAACATTCACAATGCAGAAGAGATATTCTGGATGCACCATGCAATTAACTTTCATGTATAGCATTGTACTATTGTATATGCTTATTTTCTTAGTGGCCTATTGCGTGTGTGGTGTGGTGGGCACATCATTTCTAGTTGTGGTGGGTCAACATGAGGACTCATGGGTCGGTTCCATCCTGCGCCACATAGGTTGGACCGAGACGCGTTATACGAAGACCCATGTGGAGGACTCGGCATACAACATGAAGCTACCAGAGTCGTGAAGGACTCTATCCCCACTAGTGATAGGCCGACTATATATGATTTGTAACCCTAGGCCCCGAGTATGTTATAGAAGCTTGGGGGCTAGTTCGAAGAGGTATACACACACACACAATGCCTGAATAGTTCTCGCTAGTTCATTCCAAAATAATCGTAGCTTTAGGATTTTCCAGAGTAAAGATTTGTGAAGTTTGACAAATCCTGAATGTTCAATTCAAGAGAACCGAAAACGTTAGTGCTTCTATTCCCAAATATTGAACGAAGCGCCAAATAAGCTTCTGGTCACCTGAAACCACGCGAGACTAATGTTTGGTGGTAGGAAATTAATGTGCTGACTCTGGCCCGTGTAGCCTATCGGCCCGATGTCCAAAGGTCTAAACTGGGGTAGGTTTGTAACTTCACCAAGACGCCAGTCTCAACCGCCTTCGAGAAGCATTCATACGCCGTGGGTGCCTAAACACCCATGCGCTCGGCCGAAATCTATCCCGCCCACATTTGGGACACCTGAGATTACTGTCCTACTCCCAACCCGCAATATGTCCGAAATTTAGATGGGGACAAAGTTTGTAACTTTCCCCAAATTTCAAACAAGCGCGTCCCAAACCGAAACATTGTTCCCCTTAGTTCCCCCCTCCCTCCGTTTCCCCACTCATACTGTAGCGACCAGACCTCAACAGTCTGATCTCTATGCTTTAGTGTCATCCCTGGATCAGTAATGCTGACACGCACAGTACTTGAAGGATTTATAACATAGTAGCAATCACACACTTATTACATCGAATGTCTCAAAAGATAACTTATTACAAAAAATATGGCTTAAGGCCATCTAATAACGATAACAGCGGAAGGCTTGGAAGATAAGCGAGTCCATCAACTCCAACGGCATCACTGAGTATAAGAAAACGACCTAAGGCACCTCAATCGTCGTCTGAAAATTCTGCAACATGAACGTTGCAACCCAAAAATGGGTCAGCACATGGAATATGCTGGCAATGTAACACATAGATAGTAATGAAAGAATAATGCTATACTACATGCATATATGGCTGGTGGAAAGCTCTATGGTTACAGTTTTCCATAAAGCCAATTTTTCCCTACTGCAAAGGAATAAATTTTACTTAACTATCATGGTGGTTGTTAAACATTGAGAAGGTTCACCGAACTCAATCCCAATTAAGCATCATCATTAAACCCAACAAAATTAATTAAAGTAACATGATGAGATTCACATGATAATCCAGGTACTAGATACTCAAAACGTCCATAACCGGGGACACGGCTAACCATGATTAGTTTATACACTCTGCAGAGGTTTGTGTACTTTTCCCCGCAAGACTCAATCTCCTCCATTGGGACTCTCGCACTACATGGTGTTTGAGAAATGGATGACCGAGACATAGTCTTTCAGAAGCGTTTACACCTTACGATGGGTAGACAGTTACACCTACTTTCCCCTACATCTGCTAGTCTACCACTGTAAGAGTTCACACGACTTAATCAACTATGCTAGAGCCCATAGTAGCTTGCGACTGCACACGAAAGTTTCTAGCATGAATAATCTCATGATCCCTTTGAGCCTGGATGGCGGTCCATAAAGAAAAATAACAGGCAATCATTGAAATCCCGGGTACCTCAATCCACCCAGATGTGTATTAAAGTTGCCACCTCAAATAAACCATTAAATTAACAATCTCACATCTGTCATGGAAACACTCACCCAATCCACGTCTACTGGCGTAGCATAGCAATATAGCAAACATAGAAGTAACTCCCAAAGGTTTGATAATAAAACATGTAATAGGTTCTACCTCAACTACTTCCCAAACCCACATGTTAAATCAGATCCTAATCATGCAATTGTTTGAGGATAGATCTAATGCAATAATACTGGGTAGTAAAAAGGTATGATCAAAGTGTTACTTGCCTTGCTGATGATCCATGAAACCTAGAGATTCGAAGTAGCAAGCGGCGCACTCCAGGTACTCTATCGCAAACAAACAAGCATACAATAAGCACTCATCTAATGCACAGGTAAAACACAAATAAGAGATCTAACCATAAAGTTCAACTTAAAAACTCCGGTTTACAAAAAGAATCAAATCAAACGAAGCAACGAAACTCAAACGGTGAAACAAAACGGTTTCGTTTTACTAATCTGGACCTAAGTCAAATTTTACAGTAGCAAAAGCTTGTTTGAGTTGGTTAAACAGAAAGAGGGTTTTGAGACGAAACTCTAGGCTCTTGAATCGCCTGATTCCGATAAACGAGCGAAAAGTTATACTAGAACGAAAATCGGATCAGAAATCGCAATCAGAAATAATAGCGGACAATCCGAGAAAAAGAAAAACAATGAACAGGCTAACGAACGAACGTTCGCTGTCTGCAGCTCAACGACTAAAACCATTCGTTAAAACGAACATACAGACGAACGTCCACTAAATAGACTAAACTGAAAAAACCGATCTATATAAAAAAACAAACCGGGTTCCTACAAAAAACCGTCGGTTTTCTTTCAAAAACTGCGGCGGCGATGGGGTCTACCTCCAGCTGGTCAACGGCGGCGGCGGCGGGTCAACGGGCGGCGGAGGCGGTCGGCTCCGGTGGGGCGGGTGGCTCCTGCGGCGGCGGGTGGCTCCGGCGGCGGCGGCGGAACGGGCGGCGACGGTGAGGGCAGCGGGCCGGCGGCGGCGGCAACCGGCGGCGGCGGCGTGGATCACGGGCGGCGTCGGCGGTAGTGTTTCGGTGGCGGCGCGGGCTAGGCTGGGGCGGCGGTGGGCTTCGGGGGGCAGGGGCCCCGGCTTATAAAGCCCCCCCGGGCGGTGTCCCGCTCGGGTACGACCCGGAGTTGGTTTCCTCTTTTTTTTTAAACAACATTATGGGCAGAAATACAACTAAAAGAAATACTAAACAGACTCCAAAAATCCTGAAATAAATTTTCCTGGCTTCTAAAATCAAGCCGGACAAAATGAACATTTATTTGGGGCCTAAATGCAATTTTGAAAAACATGCATTTTTCCTAAATTCAAATTAAATAACAATAAACTCCAAAATAGAATTTTATTTTATTTTATTATCAAATCCTCAATATTTCTTTATTTTGGGAAAGTCGTTTGATTCCCTCTCTCATATTTTTATAATAGAAATAATTGAAGATAAAATAAATAAAATCAAATGATCCTATTTTCAAATATTGAGTAAACTCAAATATGAAAATAATGAAATCCCCAACTCTCTCCGTGGGTCCTTAAGTTGCGTAGAATTTCTAGGATTGAGCCAAAATGCAATAATTATGATATGCAATGATGATCTATGTATAACATTCCAAATTGAAATGTTGGGATGTTACAAACCTACCCCCCTTAAGATGAATCTCGCTCTCAAGATTCGGGTTGGCTAGAAAATAGGTGAGGGTGGTCCTTCCGTAGATCTTCCTCTCGCTCCTAGGTGGCTTCATCCTCGGTATGGTGGCTCCACTGAACTTTGCAAAACTTGATAACCTTGCTGCGGGTGACTGGGCTGGCATATTCGAGAATCTTGACCGGTTTCTCCTCGTATGTCAAATCACTATCCAACTGAATCGCTTCCAGCGGCACTGTATCTCTCAGAGGTATATCATCCATCTCTGTGTGGCACTTCTTCAACTGGGAAATGGGGAACACATCGTGAACTCCTAACAATCCTTCGGGCAATTCCAACTTGTAAGCCACTTCTCCCATACGCTCCAAAACTTTGTATGGTCCCAAAAAACGTGGTGCTAACTTTCCCTTAACTCCAAAACGATTAACTCCTCGAAGTGGAGATACATGAAGATAAACTCCATCTCAGACTTCATAGACTGTCTCCTTGCGTTTAGAATCTGCGTAGCTCTTCTGCCTGGATTGGGCTACCTTGAGCCTATCGCGAATCAACTTCACCTTCTGTTCCGACTCCTTAATTAAATCTGGTCCAAACAACTGACGGTCTCCAACTTCGTCCCACAACAACGGTGTCCTGCACCTCCTCTCGTACAGAGCTTCGAAAGGGGCCACCTTCAAACTTGATTGATAACTGTTGTTGTAAGAGAACTCCGCATATGGAAAGTTGTCGTCCCAACTAGATCCATAGTCTGGTGCACAAGCTCTCAGCATGTCTTCTAGAATCTTATTGACTCTCTCGGTCTGTCCATCTTTCTGTGGATGAAAAGCTGTACTGAACTATAGCCTCGTACCCAAAGTTTCGTGCAACTGATTCCAGAACTTTGAGGTAAATTGGGTTCCTCTATCTGATACAATGCTCCTTGGAACTCCATGCAGACATACGATCCTGGTCATGTATATCTGTGCCAACTTAGCACTGGAGTAAGTGGTTTTCACTGGGATGAAATGAGCTACCTTCGTCAAACGATCGACTACAACCCATATCGAGTCATAGCCTGAATGAGCCCTGGGCAATCCCGTGATAAAATCCATGCCTAGTTTATCCCACTTACATTCGGGTATCGGCAATGGCTGTAGCAATCCTGCTGGCTTCTGATGCTCTGCCTTCACTCTCTGACATACATCACATATTGCTACATACTCCGCAATATCCTTTTTCATTCCGGTCCACCAGAAAGTGTCTTTCAAATCCAAATACATCTTGGTATTTCCTGGGTGAATCGAATACGGCGAATCATGGGCCTCTTGCCGAATCAAATTCCTGATCTTCGGGTCATTAGGCACATAAACACGGTCCTCAAACCATAAGGTATCGTGCTCATCCTCATGAAATCCCTTAGATTTTCCTTTGCTCATCTTCTCCTTTATTATGGCAATATCCTTGTCAGTCTTCTGAGTTTCTCTGATCTTATCCATCAAAGTAGACTGAATCTCCAACGCTGCTACATAGCCTCTCAGAACTATCTCCAAACATAGTTCATGAAGATCCTTGGCTAACTCCTTTGGTAACTCTCCGGTCATGAGCGTGTTGACATGGCTCTTGCAGCTCAACGCATCGGCTACTACGTTAGCCTTTCCGGGGTGATAATGCAACCTCATATCATAATCCTTGATGAGCTCCAACCATCTCCTTTGCCTTAGATTCAACTCCTTCTGCATGAAGATGTATTTCAAACTCTTGTGATCCGTGTACACCTCACAATGGTTTCTGATGAGAAAATATCTCCATGTCTTCAAAGCATGCACTACGGCTGCTAACTCCAAATCATGCCTAGCATAATTTAACTCATGAGGTTTAAGCTGTCGTCAGGCATACGAAACAACTCTTCCCTCCTACATAAGCACTGCTCCTAGTCCTCGACGAGAAGCGTCGCAACAAACTTCATAATCCTTGCGCTGATCGGGCAGAATCAACACTGGTGAGGTAACCAAACGTTTCTTCAACTCCTGGAAACTAGCCTCACATTCCTCAGTCCATATGAACTTGGTGTCCTTCCAAGAAAACTCCAGATCTCTCCAACTGTTGTTGGGGCCTCCCAGTTTGTCACAGTGACAACTTTGATGGGGTCTACTGCTATTCCTTCTCCGGATATGACATGTTCGAGAAATCCAACTTCCTTCAATCAAAACTCACATTTGCCAAACTTGGCATATAACTGATGTTCTCTGAGTTTCTCCAGTACCAAACGCAAATGCTCCTTATGCTCCTCTTCATTCTTTGAGTAGACCAAAATGTCATCAATGAACACCACGACGAACTTATCCAGAAACTCCATAAACACCTTGTTCATCATGTTCATGAAATAGGCAAGTGCATTAGTCAGACCAAATGACATAACGGTATACTCGTACAGCCCGTACCTGGTGGTAAAAGCCGTCTTAGGTATATCCTGCTCCCGAATCTTCAACTGGTGGTATCCCGATCGTAAATCGATCTTGGAAAATACCTTAGCTCCTTGCAATCGGTCAAACAAATCATTGATCATGGGCAGTGGGTACTTGTTCTTGATTGTCACCTCATTTAGTCCTCGATAATCAACAACCATCCTTAATGATCCATCCTTCTCCACTATAAGTACTGGCGATCCCCAAGGTGAAGAACTTGGGCGAATATAACCTTTATCCAATAACTCCTTAATCTGCTTCTTAATTTCTTCCAAATCTTTTGTGGGCATTCTATACGGTCTCTTAGATATCGGCCCTGTGCCTGGCAAAAGCTTGATATCTATCCGGTGGCATGCCTGGCAACTCCTCTGGAAATACGTCAGGGAAATCCTTCACCACGGGTACTTCCTCTTGTACAACTCCTGATAAGGAATTTACTTGAGTCCTCTTCGGCTCATGTCGTGATACATACTTAATCCTTCTTCCTTCTGGGGTGGTAAGCAGAATCGTCTTACTGGCGCAATCAATGTTTCCTCCATACATCGATAGCCAGTCCATACCCAGAATCACATCCAAACCTTGCAACTCCAAAATGATTAAATCCGAGGGGAAAACATGCCTACCTATACTCAATGGCACTTGAAAACATCCTCGACTGGCCATATACTCCGCTCCTGGTGAGCTTACTAGCATAGGTGTTCCAAGAACCTTGGTGGGCAATTTATACTTATCCACAAATCCCCTTGATATGTATGAATGCGATGCACCAGTATCAAAAAGAACGAGTGCAGTAAATGACTTAACCAAAAACATACCTATTACTGCATCTGGTTGGGCTTCAACCTGCTCCACATTAACGTGGTTCACTTGTCCCCTGCTGAAAGGGTTCGGCTTCTTCCCAGAGCTTCCATTGCCATTTCCATTTTAGCTTCAGGACATTCATTGGCATAATGTCTAGTCTTCTGACACTTGTCGCAAGTGACTTGGCTCAGATCCCTCTTGGCTGGGGTTGATGGGTTGGTTTGGTTCTGGCAGTTGCTTCCCCCATTCCCATTACCATTCTTGGAGCCACTATGGTTGTGCGAGCTCCCTCCTCCATGAGTATGCTGAAAAGGTCCTCCCGAATTTGGGGTAAAGCGGGGCTTTGGCTGAGCTCCGGAATTGTACTTCCCTTGTCCGTACTTCCTCTTGCGGTTGTCAATCTGCTGCTGCTTCCCTTCAATCATGAGAGCTCTATCTACGAACTCCTGGTAGTTGTTGTAGCTTGCTACCATCAACTGCATGCTCAGCTCATCATTTAGTCCTTCTAGAAACTTCTCCTGCTTAGTTGCATCCGTAGCAACATCATCTGGGGAATAACGTGCTAGCTTACTAAAGTCATCCACATACTTGCCAACTGTACGTCCTCCTTGGCGCAAGTTGTGAACTCACGCTTCTTCATGACCATAGCTCCCGCTGAAACATGGGCAGTACAGAAATCCTACTGGAACTGATCCCATGTACCAGTGTCGATAGGATAAGTGGCTGTGAAATTCTCCCACCATGATGCTGCGGGTCCATCAAGCTGATGTGCGGCAAAACGCACCTTCTCCGCATCTGTGCATGCTGCAGTGGTCAACTCCCTCCCCATCGTGCGGAGCCAATCATCTGCAACTATCGGCTCGGTGCTACTGGAGAACACCGGCGGATTCAGCCTCAAGAAACGGGCTAAGTGATCAACAGGTGGTGGTGGTGGTGGGTTATTGTGGTTGTTGTTGTTCCCTTGATTCTGATTCTGGACTAGCATTTCCATCAATGCATTCTGTAGCTGGATCAGCTGAGTGAGCTCCGGTGGGAAAGCAAATCTATTGTCACGTCTCGGAGGCATATGAGGGTTTAGAAAAGATGAGAATATAGAATAGAATAAGGTCTATAGAAAAACACTACCCATATGCACATGAGACAAATTCAAACAATATCAGTTTAGTCAATTCAAACAAGGGCATACAACGGTCCAACTATCATTACAAAAGTGCTCGGGCTATACTATATACATGGGGGAATACTACTATTGTTATGGTGGTCGACTACAAAAACTTCTCGGTCGAAGACTCCATGATATCTGCTCTAGCTTCGTCAACAAAGTCATCATCACTATCGTCTGGGTCTGAGTCGATGTCATCGATGATGATGTAGTTCTCCGGGCAAGTGCAATCATCGTCTTCTCCTCCAGTCACGGGAAATCCCATAAATACTTTTAACTTCTTCTTCAGATCATCATTCTTCTCCACGAGCGTTGCTATTTTCTCCTCATATCCATCGCGTATAGACTTAAGTTCTTCTTCCATATCCTTCTTCAGATCTATCATGCCTGCGCACATCTGGTTCTCCTGGCGACGAATGTGCTGGTTTAGCTCCTGGATGAAAGCTGCAATTGATCTATCCTTCCTAGTGCTAATCATCTCCCATTGCTCATCTCGGCGCCCACAAATCTGGTAAATTGTATCCTTGAGATCCTTGTGGTGGACTTCTCCAATGCGTCCCATGGTGATGTGGGCTTCCATGCTCTTTCCTAGACTCCAGGTTGGTGCATCAAAGGCAAACTCTATGGGCTTAGTGACGGGCATGAACGTCCTTCCTGGAACTTGAACTTGAATCATCCAACGATCCTCTTCATGTAAAGTGGCGATGTAGGTCCCGGTGAAGCTCGGTACTCCGATGTTCAGGTATCTAGTGACTTCCTTCAAGTGGCGTCCAAAGGGTGTATCTTCATCCGGTTGCGTGAACTTGTTCATTGCATCCGCCATCCTAAAAGAGTAGAAAAGAGAGGAGTCAGAAAATGAGAAGAGAGAGTGGTGATCTAGGGCTTTAGCTTAGTGGTCGTGTCCTACAGTCAGCGTGTGCTCTGATACCATCTTGTAGCGACCAGACCTCAATAGTCTGATCTCTATGCTTTAGTGTCATCCCTGGATCAGTAATGCTGACACGCACAGTACTTGAAGGATTTATAACAGAGTAGCAATCACACACTTATTACATCGAATGTCTCAAAAGAGAACTTATTACAAAAAATATGGCTTAAGGCCATCTAATAATGATAACAGCGGAAGGCTTGGAAGATAAGCGAGTCCATCAACTCCAACAGCATCACTGAGTATAAGACCACGACCTAAGGCACCTTAATCGTCGTCTGAAAAGTCTACAACATGAACGTTGCAGCCCGAAAATGGGTCAGCACATGGAATATGCTGGCAATGTAACACATAGAGAGTAATGAAAGAATAATTCTATACTACATGCATATATGGCTGGTGGAAAGCTCTATGGTTACAGTTTTGCATACAGCCAATTTTTCCCTACTGCAAAGGAATAAATTTTATTTAACTATCATGGTGGTTGTTAAACATTGAGAAGGTTCACCAAACTCAATCCAAACTAAGCATCATCATTAAACCCAACAAAATTAATTAAAGTAACATGATGAGATTCACATGATAATCCAGGTACTAGATACTCAAAACGTCCATAACCAGGGACACGGCTAACCATGATTAGTTTATACACTCTGCAGAGGTTTGCACACTTTTCCCCGCAAGACTCGATCTCCTCCATTGGGACTCTCGCACTACATGGTGTTTGAGAAAAGGATGACCAAGACATAGTCTTTCAGAAGTGTTTACACCTTATGATGGGTAGACAGTTACACCTACTTTCCCCTACATCTGCTAGTCTACCGCTGTAAGACTTCACACGACTTAATCAACTATGCTAGAGCCCATAGTAGCTTGCAATTGCACACGGAAGTTTCTTGCATGAATAATCTCATGATCCCTTTGAGCCTGGGTGGCGGTCCATAAAGAAAAATAACAGGCAATCACTGGAATCCCAGGTGCCTCAATCCACCCAGATGTGTATTAAAGTTGCCACCTTAAATAAACCATTAAATTAACAATCTCACATCTGTCATGGATACACTCACCCAATCCACGTCTACTGGCATAGCATAGCAATATAGAAAACGTAGAAGTAACTCCCAAAGGTTTGATAATAAAATAGATGATAGGTTCTACCTCAACTACTTCCCAAACCCACATGTTAAATCAGATCCTAATCATGCAATTGTTTGAGGATTGATCTAATGCAAGAAAATTGGGTAGTAAAAAGGTATGATCAAAGTGTTACTTACCTTGCTGATGATCCGTGAAACCTAGAGATTCGAAGTAGCAAGCGGCGCACTCCGGGTACTGTATCGCAAACAAACAAGCATACAATACGCACTCATCTAATGCACAGGTAAAACACAAATAAGAGATCTAACCAGAAAGTTCAACTTAAGAACTCCGGTTTACAAAAAGAATCAAATCAAACGAAGCAATGAAACTCAAACGGGGAAAGAAAACAGCTTTGTTTTACTAATCTGGACCTAAGTCAAATTTTACAGTAGCAAAAGCTTGTTTGAGTTCGTTAAACGGAAAGAGGGTTTCGAGACGAAACTCTAGGCGCTTGAATCGCCTAATTCCAATAAACGAGCGAAAAGTTATACTAGAACGAAAATCGGATCAGAAATCGCGATCAGAAATAATCGCGGAAAATCCGAGAAAAAGAAAAACAACGAACAGGCTAACGAACAAGCGTTCGCTGTCTGCGGCTAAACGACTAAAACCGTTCGTTAAAACGAACGTACGGGCGAACGTCCGCTAAATAGACTAAACCGGAGAAAAACCGATCTATATAAAAAATAAACTGGGTTCCTAAAAAACCGTCAGTTTTCTCTCGAAAACCGCGGCGGCGACAGGGTCTACCTCCGGCGGGTCAACGGGAGCGGCGGCGGGTTAACGGGCGGAGGCGGCGGTCGGCTCCGGCGGGGTTCGGCGGCGGCGGCGGAACGGGCGACGGCGGCGAGGGCAGCGGGCGGCGGCGACGACAACCGGCAGCGGCGGCGGCGCTAGGATTTCGGTGGTGGTGCGGGCTGGGCTGGGGCGGCGGTGGGCTTCGGGGGAAGGGGGGCCCGGCTTATAAAGCCCCCCCGGGCGGTGTCCCGCTCGGGTACGGCCCGGAGTCGGTTTCCTCTTTTTTTTAAACATTACGCGCAGAAAAACAATTAAAAGAAATACTAAACAGACTCCAAAAATCCCGAAATAAATTTTGCCCGGCTTCTAAAATCAAGCCGGACAAGATGAACATTTATTTGGGTCCTAAATGCAATTTTGAAAAACGCGTGTTTTTTCTAAATTCAAATAAAATAGCAATAAACTCCAAATAAAATCTTATTCGATTTTATTCTCAAATCCTCAATATTTATTTATTTTGGGAAATTCATTTTATTCCCTCTTTCATATTTTTATAACAGAAATAATTGAAGATAAAATAAATAAAATCAAATGATCCTATTTTCCAAATTTGAGTAAACTCAAATATGAAAATAACGAAATCCCCAACTCTCTCCGTCGGTCCTTGAGTTGCGTAGAATTTCTAGGATCGAGCCAAAATGCAATAAATATGATATGCAATGATTTTCTATGTATAACATTCCAAATTGAAAATTTGGGATGTTACACATACTCCGTGGGCGCCAAAACACCCTCTCCACCAGCCGCGAAACCCCAGCCTCCTCCGTCCTCCACCCCATAGCGCCCAATCCACCGCTGCCCTCCTCTATCACGTCGGAGCCAGTACCCCGACGTCATCGTCCAACGCAACCGCAACTACAACACCCTCAAGGACTTAGGAGCTGAAGCCGAGGCAGAGCTGCCTCTACGACGCTGATGCCGATGTGCGCCATACCAGAACCACTCCGACCACATCGTCCTGTGCCTCACCGTTGCCGCTCCACTATCGCAACCATCCACCGCATAGGAGCTGTTCCCGCTACGCCATCGTTCGCCGCCTCGGATCTGGTTCCCCGACTCCGACAGACGGGCACCACACCACACTGAACAACTTGTCCATGGGTTCGTCCAAGGCTCCACCGTCCTCCACAACTTCTCATTTCCAGCGAACCACAAGAAGATCCTTGGAAAAGCAAAAGGAGGACACAACACTGCCAGCAGAAAGAGGTACTCCTCTTCCCTTATTCATGAAAATCTTGCGTCTCTGCTCACACCGTATTTATCCCACAAAAGAAACTAGTTTAGGGCTTCTTACTGCATCTTCTTCGTGATACTAAATGCACAAGGTTTCCTCCCTTTACTATTTCACCTTTGCTAGAGGTCAGTAGCCCACCTGGATTTCAATTTAGGGCCAGTCGAACCGCAATTAAAAGAAGTAGCACCCGCTTAGGCATGTGGAGCACCTAGTCCGCCTGTTCGCCGGGGAAGCGGCGCATCGGAGTCTATAATAGGGGTGTGGGGCGCAGGAGCTGCTTGCGCCCGATCTGGAGGTCGGCGGGGCTTGAGTGGATGGCCGGAGGCGGCGGTGCGGTGAGGCCGAAGGGAGGGCGCAGGTAGGGGACTGGGCCAGTGGTCGCTGGCGTTTCGAGGAAGATCGTCAACACTGACTGGCTGGAGGTAGATGAAGGCGATTTGCCCGTTCTTTGTACATTGGACGGTGCATAAAACATGGACTGACCTATTTGTTTTCAGTCGACTGTTATTTTCATAGAATCCTATAGTAATTTAGTGTGCCATGCATGTTGTAGAGCTATCATATGTCTCCCGTCATTTATTTCTCACCGACCTGCTATCTGCTACCTTTACACTGTACTAATTGTGCACACACTTCACCCATACTCACACTATTGTTTTTTTTATGCATGGGTATTTCAGACTCCGACGCACTGTTGATGAATGCAGAAAAGAAAAGACACAAGTCGCTCCAGTGTAATTCGAAGATAAGCACTAAGTGTTTCAGCGCTCTAAAGGGTGCAGTGTTAGTAGTTGGAGACAGTAAACGTAGCTCTATAGTTGACGATCTCAATTGCCCCACACAACCATCCCAGGTGCTTGCTTTAACTTCACGCTGTCAAATGTGGTTGCATGTTGCATATGGTGTCTAGCTTGTATTGCTTCCAATTTGGTTAAATTGCATCTGCTTACTTTACACGTTATACCTTTGATAATGATATGCCTTCCTGTTTCTGATACATACTACATATGTCTATTAACCATGTTCATACATCAAACTAATGCTCTTTTGTATCCCTCATCAATCCCTTATGATGAGACAGTCACCCCAGTGGGTTACTGTGAGACGCGCTACTCGTTTAAAGAGTGCAGTGTCATCCTCCCACATGATTCTCAAGAAACAGCAAGGCTAAATGAAGATAGTCAACGTAGCTCTCTAGTTGATGACCGCAATTCCCCCACACCACCATCGCAGGTGCTTGCTCTTACTTGGCAGTGTGATATGTGGTTGCATGTTGCATATGGTGTCTACCTTGTAATGCTTCTAATTAGGGTAAATTACATCTGCTTAGTTAACACATTATACCTGTTAATATGACATGCCTTCCTGTTTTTGGTACATACTATGTCTTTCTATTAACCATGTTCTTACATCAAACTACTTTTCTTGTGTATCCCTCATCAATCACTTCTGACGAGACACCTTAAAGTTGACAATGTAATATTGGTTGCATCTTGCATATCATTTCAAACATGTATTGCCTCTAATTTGTTGAAGTGCCACTTATAATGAGACACATCTAACTTGATAGAGTGATTTTGGTTGGATCTTTCATATGGTGTCTAGATTGCATTTCTTCCAATTTCTTGAAATGCCTTCTGCTTAGCATTTTTCATACATATTCCATTCTCCTACAATGTGGTTGCCATACATAAAAGTTGTGTTTGTCAATATCATGCATCATAGAATTTGGAAGTGCAAATTTCATTCCTTTTTCTTGTGTGTTTACTTGATATGGCAAAATCTGAAAGGACGAAGGCACGGAATGATGGTGGTCCTCTGGAGCAACCGAATCAGATGATCTCTGCAGATTCTCCTGCTACTCGTACTGCAGTGCAACTTCCAAATCTCATCTCCCCTACTCCACAACCCAAGGTGCTTGCTCTAACATGGCAGTGTGATATCTGGTTGCATGTTGCATATGGTGCCTAGCTTGTATTGCTCCTAATTTGTTAAATTGCATCCCCTTAGCTTACACATTATACATGTGAATATGACACGCCTTCCTGTTTTTGGTACATACTACATCTGCCTATCACACCATGTTCTTACATCAAACTATTGTTCTTGTGTATCTTGCATCTATCGCTTATGATGAGACAGTCACGCCCGTGGGTTAGTATGAGACGCGCTACTCATATAAAGAATGCAGTTTCATCCTCTCCACATGATTCTCAAGAAACAGCAAGCCTAAATGAAGATATTGAACGTAGCTCTATACTTGAAGACCGCACTTCCCCTACACCACCATAATAGGTGCTTGCTCTAACTTCCCCAGTGTGATATGTGGTTGCATGTTGCATACGGTGTCTAGCTTGTAATGCTTCTAATTAGGGTGAATTGCATCTACTTAGTTTACACATTATACTTGTGAATATGACATGGCTTCCTATTTTTGGTACACACTACATCTATGTGTTAACCTTGTTCTTACATGAAACTACCTCTCTTCTGTATCCTGCATCAATCACTTACGACGAGTCACCTTTATTCGTTGCATATTGCATATTATTCTAGCCTGTTGTCATGTATTGCTTCTAATTTGGTCAAATACATTTGTTAGGGCACCCTTTTAATTTGGCAGAGTGATATTGGTTTCATCTTTCATATGGTTTCTAGCTTGCATTGATTCTAACAAGTTCAAACACCTTGTGCTTAGTTTACACTTTATACATCATACATGTCAATATGTCACGCTGTCCTGTTTTTCATACATATTCCATCCTCCTATCATGCGGCTGCCTTACATGAAAGTAGTGTTCGTTAGTATCATGCATCAATGAGTTGTGAAGAGAAAAGTTTATTCCTTTTTCTTGTGGGTTTTACTTGACAAGGAAAAATCAAGAAAGAGGAAGGAAAAGAGTAAGGAAGGCGATGATGGTGGTCATCTGCAGCAACGTAAACGGAGCATCTATACCGATTCTCCTTGTACTGCTAGTGCATTACAAGGTCCAAGTCTCTGCTCCCGTACTCCACCATCCAATGTGCTTGCTCTAACTTGGCAGTGTGATATCTGGTTGCATGTTGCATATGGTGTCTAGCTTGTATTGCTCCTAATTAGTGTAAAATGCATCTGCTTAGCTTACACATGATACATGTGAATATGGCACGCTTTCCTGTTTTTGGTACATACTATATCTGTCTATCACACCGTGTTCTTACATCAAACTACTCTTCTTGTGTATCCTGCATCAGTCACTTATGATGGGACACCTTTAAGTTGGCAGTGTGATATTGGTTTGCGTCTTGAATATGATTTTTAGCATGTATTGCTTCTAGTTTGATGAACGCCACCTATGACGAGATAGTTTTAACTTGGCACAGTAATATTGATTGCACCTTCCATATGGTGTCTAGCTTGCAGTGCTTCTAATTTGTTAAGTGCCTTCTGCTTAGTTGCCACATCATAGCTGTGAATATGTCAAGCCGACAAGTTTTTCGTACATATTCCATCCTCGTATCATGGCTTTGCCTTTCATCAGAGTAGTGTTCGTCAGTATCATGCATGAATGAGTTCTGAAGAGCGAATTATATTACTTTTTCTTATCGGTTTGACCTCATAATGCAAAATCAATAAAGCTAAGGAAATTGGCAAGGCATTGGAAGATGGTGGTCCTTCCGAGCAACTGAAACAGAGGTTCTCGACAGATTCTACTCCGCCATCCTCCCAACAAGGTTCGCAAGACAACGCAAGGCTAGACAGTCAACGTAGCTGTGTAGATGATGAGCACATCTCCCCTACTCCACCATCACATGTGCTTGCTCTAACTTGCACTATTATATGTCGTTGCATGTTGCGTATGATGTCTAGCTTGTACTGCTTCTAACTTTGTTGAATTGCATTTGCTTACTTTACACATAATGCCTGTGAATATGACATGTTTTCCTGTTTCTAAAACATACTATATCTGATCACACCATGTTCTTACATCAGACTGTTGTTCTTGCATATCCCGCATCAGTCACTTATGATAAGGCACCTTTAAGTTGCCACTGTGATATTGGTTGTGTCTTGCATATGATTTCTAGCATGTACTGCTTCTAATTTGTTGAAACACCATACAGTTTGAACTTGGCAAAGTGATATAGGTTGCATCTTTCATATGGTATTAGCTTGTAGTGCTTCTAATTTGTTGAAATGCCTTCTGCTTAGTTACCACATCATAGGTGTGAATATGTCATGCCATCCTATTTTTCATACATATTCCATCCTCGCATCATGTGTTTGCCTTTCATCCGAGTAGTGTTTGTCAGTATTATGCATGAATGAGTTCTGAAGAGCGAATTTTATTCCTTTTTCTTATTGGTTTGACTTCACAATGCAAAATCATTACAGCTGAAGGTAATTAGTCTGGCAGTGGTTGATGGTGGTCCTTCGGAGCAACTCAAACAGGGGGTCTCTACAGATTCTACTCCGCCATCCTCCCAACAAGATTCGCAAGACAACACAAGGTTGGACAGTCAACGTAGCTGTGTAGATGATGAGCACATCTCCCCTACTCCACCATCACAGGTGCTTGCTCAAACTTGGCACTATTATATGTGGTTGCATGTTGCGTATGATGTCCAGCTTGTATTGCTTCTAACTTTGTTGAATTGCATCTGCTTACTTTACACATAATGCCTGTGAATATGACACGTGTTCCTGTTTCTAGAACATACGTGTACATGATGAGCACATCTCCCCTACTCCACCATCAAAGGTGCTTGCTCTAACTTGGAACTGTTATATGTGGTTGTGTTTTCCGTATGATGTCTAGTTTGTATTGCTTCTGATTATGTTGAATTGCATCTGCGTAGCTTACAACTTATACCTGCAACGATCACTTACCCATAAGACACATTTAACTAGGGACTGTGATGTAGGTTGCATCTTGCATTATCTTCTAGCTTGTAATGCTTCTAATTTCTTGAAATGGCACTTACGACGAGACACTTTTTACCTGATAGAGTGATATTGGTTGCATGTTCATATGGTGCCTAGCTTTCATTTCTTCTAATTTTGTTGAAATGCCTTCCGCTTACTATTTTTTCATACATATTCCATCCTCCTATCGTACGTGTGAATATGCAACGCTGTCTTTTTTTGTATATATTCCATCCTCCTATCCTGCGCTTGCCTTACATCAAAGTAGCATTCGTCTGTATCATGCATCAACCAGTTATGTAGAGCTAATTTTATTCAACTTCTTGTGGTTTTGACTTCATAAGGCAATATCAGAAAATAGGAAGGAAAAGAGTAAGTTAGGGGATGTTGGTGGTCCTCCGCACTGACGCAAACAGAGACTCTCTAGATTTGCCACTTCTACTTCTAATGAAGTTGAAGTCCCAAGTCTACATGATGAGTTCATCTCCCGTACTCCACCATCGTAGGTGCTTGCTCTAAGTTGACAGTGTGATAATTGGTTTCATGTTGCATATGTTGTCTAGCCTGTATTTCTTCTATTTTGATTAAATTGCACCTGCTGAGTTTATACGTTATACATGTGCATATGACATGGCTGGCTTTCTGTGTCTAGAATACATTACATCTATCTATCATACCTTGTTCTTACCTCAAAGTATTGTTGTTGTGTATCCCGCATCAGTCACTCATGATTGGACACTTTTAACATGGCAGTTTGATAGTGGTTGCATCTTGCATTGATTTCTATGTTTTACTGCTTCTAAGTTTTTGAATTGCCACTTATGACAAGACACTTTTAACTTGGCAGAGTAATATTGGTTGCATCTTTCATATGGTGTCTAGCTTGCATTACTTCTATTTTCTTGAAAATCCTTCTGCTTAGTTTACACATCGTAGCTATGAATCTGTCACGCCGTCCTGTTTTTCTTACATATTCCATCCTCATATGGTTGTCTTACATCAAAGTATTGCCTGTTTGTATCATGCATCAATGAGTTTTGAAGAGCGATTTTATTCTTCTGTGTTGTGGGTACGACTTGACATGGCAAAGTCAAAAAAGAGAAAGGAAAATAAAATAGTAGGGAGTGGTGTTACTCGTCGGGTGAAACGGAAAAGGATCTGCCGTCGAGATTCTGCTGGTACTTATAGTGTAGTAGAAGGTCCAAGTCCACCGGCTAAATCTACAAACACAATATCACCTGCTCTACCAGTTGCAGCATCCGTTTCAATTGTACCAGCATCTCAACGAGCTACTCATTTGTTTGCTCCAAAACTGGACAGTTCCCAAGCTGCCTTCACACCTAACACTACTTCCGAAGCACCGCTGACACAACAGGACTTGGCAAGATCAGATGAACCTCATGAGCATCAAGACCAGGACCGTACCTGACCGAGTCAAGTTGCAGTTGCATGCTCCATTATATGTACTCTCACAATTTGATGTACACTAACACTTTCCATATTCGTTGTTGAACTAGCACCACAGCGCGAGTGGAAACAGACATCAGGGATAATGCTTGACAGATTAAAAAAATCTAAAGGAGGAAGAATGGAGATCCATTTTGAGGCAGGTTTAAAAAGGCCACATGATGCTACAGAGTCAGCCAAGTTAGTATCAGAGGCAGCCATTGCCGTCAGGTGTCATGCATGTATCCTCCCAACGTGGATCCAGTACATGAATGAGAAAGACAATACCCAGTTTAACACCTTCCTTGACCATTTATCCGTAAGTAATGTTAGTCATCGCAATTAGTAATAGTGTCTTGCTCTGTCCCATACTTTCTAGCTTCCTCCTAATAAGCCTCACATTCTTTTTTCAACAGACGAGGTTCAAGTTGGATCCGAAAGATGATTCAACTAAACAAGCATGCACTCATGTTTTTTAGTCTGCTCTGCAACGTATCGGTACCACCTTAGAAAATCTCACTTTGAAGACAAGTCTAACAATGAAATCGCCCAAACATCTCCGGTGGAATATATTATAGATGAATACTGTAGAGCCACTCTTCGTAGACGTCGTTGATGGGGCGGTAGCGCAGGTGCTCGTTTGCCGCGATGAGCGCGGCTTGGGCCTCCATGGCCGCGCGGGGCGCGCGTGACGAAGAACCAGCGGGGGTGAGAGAGGGTGTGGCAGTGCAGCCGTCCCGCCTCGTGGATGGATGCTGAGACGATCCTTGATGTTCGTTCCCCGCCGGGCCGGTGGCGGTGTTGACGGCAGGTGACGGGGACCGACGAGGGCGCCCGCCGATGGGAGCCGTCTGGGTGACATGGGAAGCGAGGGAGGCTCGGCACTCGGCGCGAGCCCGACAACCGTCAGACATGGATGCAATGGTTGGAGAAGAACGAGACGACGGAAGGCAAATTCCGGCGCACCCCTACCTGGTGCGCCAAATGTTGGATTTCGGGTTCAGGCAAACCCTTGAGGTTCGAACACTAGGGTGCGCGCGGAGATTCAACCCTCTGCCTACTTGCTCTTCGCCGAATCGCTGGGACCTAAACTACCAAACAGAACAACACAAGAGACACAAGGTTTATACTGGTTCAGGCCACCATTGTGGTGTAATACCCTACTCCAGTGTGTGGTGTGGTGGATTGCCTCTCGGGCTGATGATGAACAATACAAGGAAGAACAACCTCGTGAGGGTCTGTTCTTGGCTGGTGCTACTTGTTTCTGGCTCTTGGGTTCTCGATCCGGTCTCTAGATCCGGTCTCTAGATGTCTCTACCCCGGGGGTGGCTAGTCCTATTTATAGGCAAAGTCCCTAGGCCTCTTCCCAAATATTGAGCGGCAAGGGCGCCAAAAATTGGCCATTTTGAAGGGGAACAGTGGGTACACTTATCCTGACTAAAGTTGGTCCTCGCCTGTCAAAGGCTCTGGTGGTGACGCCTGTTTGGGCTCCACAATGACTTCCTTCTGGCCGTTGGGCTGGTCTTGGTCTTGTTGCACCAAAACGGATGCCTTTGCTTGATGCTCTCGCTTGCGCTTGCTCCCTTTGCACCAAAGAGGAAAGGAGGACACTGCGTGGGTTGGCGCCTGACTGGCGCCCTTAGTCGTCATGGCTTGTGTCATGGGCACCTCGCGAGGTACCCTGCCTTGAACTCTCTGCCTCCTCGTGAGCCAGCCTGACGAGGCCACGCCTGAGCAAGGTCCTTGTCATCTGCCCCGCGAGGCTTGGCCCCTCAGGAGGGTCTTGAGCTTGTGTTGATGAAGGTGGGCTGTGCTGGGCCTCCTTTGAGCCACGCCGCATGCCGCAGGCATGGGGACCCCCGTTCCCAGAATGCCGATAGATATGTAGATTCCTTTCTCTGTAACTGACTTTGTGTAACCCTAGCCCCCTCCGGTGTCTATATAAACCGGAGGGTTTAGTCCGTGGAGACAACAACAATCATAATCATAGGCTAGACTTCTATGGTTTAGCCATTACGGTCTCGTGGTAGATTAACTCTTGTAATACTCATATTCTTTCATCAACATCAATCAAGATGGAAGTAGGGTATTACCTCCATTAGCCTTAAACGCACAGTTCGGGACCCCTTACGCGAGATCCGCCGGTTTTGACACCGACATTGCTGCTTTCATTGAGAGTTCCTTTGCGTCGTCACCAGAAGGCTTGATGGCTCCATCAATCATCTACGGCAATGCATTCTAGGGGGAGATCTTCCTCCCCGGACATGTCTTTGTATTCGGTGGCTTCACACTACGGGCCAACTCACTTGGCCATCTAGAGCAGATCGATAGCTACGCCCCTGGCCATCAGGTCGGATTTGGAAGCCTGGATTTTGTGGCCAATATCCGTGGAGACTTGATCTTCGACGGATTCGAGCCCATGACGGTTGTCCCCTGCCACCACGATGAACATGACCTAAATCTGTCATCTGGCCGCGCTCAGGAGATAGCGCCTGTAACCGCTCTGGCCCTAGCTCTGCAGCAGACCGCATCGTCCGAAGACAGGAAGCTTAACCCCACCACAGGAGCCGTAGACTCAGCGGCGCTCGAGCCGCACCCAGACCCAACATCGGGTTGGGCTTGTGTCACCGGAACCTCAGACTCGTCTCCAGCCATAGGTTCGAGACCGTGTGCATCCGCATCCGTCGAACATGATTGGGCACCGATCTTGGAGTTCAGCTTCGCGGACATCTTCTAGCACTCACCTCTAGGAAATGTGTTAAACTCATTAAAATCCCTCTCCTTGTCGGGGGACTCTCGGTCGAATTATGTCTGGCTCAAATGGGAAGCAGACGACGAAGAACTCCGTATCCCACCCACCACCCACTTTATAGCCACTATCGACGACTTAACTGACATGCTTGATTACGACTCTCAGGACATCGACGGTATGGACGACGATGCCGGAGAGGAGCAGGAACCACCGCCTACAGGGCGTTAGACAGCCACCTCCTCGTACGACATATACATGGTGGATACACCCAAAGAAAACAACGTCGACAATGAAAATCCAGTCGAGGATAAACCTCCTGAGATACAGCCAAAGCGCCGACGTCAGCGGCGCTGCTCTAAGCCATGCCTTAGTAAAAACAGCAACACCACCACAGGAGAAAACAATACTCCGGACGACGCCGAAGACAATGAAGACCTCGTTGAGCCATCCTCCGAGCAGGAGGAACAGGAGGATGGGTGAGTCAGCCCTGACGAACAGGCCATGAATGAAGACTCGGAGGATAGCAACTACCTTCCGCTCTCCAAGGACGAGGTGAGCCTCGGTGACGAAGATTTTATCGTACCTGAGGAGCCCGCCGAACAGGAGCGCTTTAAGCATCGGCTAATTGCCACTGCAGGGAGCCTGAAAGAGAAGTAGAGACAGCTTCGAGTTGATCAGGATCTGCTCAATGACAGATGGATTGATGTCCTAGCAGCCGAGGAATACGGCCTCGAGCGCCCTACCAAAAGTTACCCGAAGTGCAAATTGTTATCCCATTTTGATGACGAGGCACTGGAGCCCGTCCTTCCAGTGCATAATACGGCTGACCAACCACCACGTGGCTGGGACAAAGCGACACCTCGAGCCAAACACCATCCCGCACTACCTCGCTGAAGAAACAGAAATACAACAGCTCGAGGATACACACATGACATGCGTCATGACTTGGAAAACAGAGCAGGTCAGAAAAGATCGATCTATGGATCACGGAGGCGTGCCCCTACATGCTAGGACAGCCACCTGGCCGGACGTGACAAACATAATCACGACCGAGCCGATGACCGCAGACAAACTCCATCCGAGCTACGTCACGACCTGGCCCGATACAGAGGCGCCGCACACCCCCTCTGCTTCACTGACGAAGTAATGGAACACGATTTCCCATAAGGGTTTAAACCCGTGAACATCGAATCATATGATGGGACAACAGACCCCGTAGTATGGATTGAGGATTTTCTTCTCCATATTCATATGGCCCGCGGTGATGATCTTCATGCCATCAAATACCTCCCGCTAAAACTCAAGGGACCAGCTCGACACTGTTTGAATAGTCTGCCCGAAAACTCCATCCGCGGCTGGGAGGACTTGGAAAACGCCTTTCTTGACAATTTTCAAGGCACATATATCCGACCTCCGGATGCTGACGACCTAAGTCATATAGTTCAACAGCTCGGAGAGTCAGCCAGGAAATTCTGGACCAGGTTCTTAACCAAAAAGAACCAGATAGTCGACTATCCGGATGTTGAAGCCCTAGTGGCCTTTAAGCATAGCATCCGTGACGAATGGCTCGCCCGATACCTCGGCAAAGAGAAGCCGAAGTCCATGGCAGCCCTCACGACACTTATGACCCGCTTTTGCACAGGCGAGGATAGCTGGCTAGCCCGTAGCAATAATCACACAAGTGAACCTGACACTTCTGAGGCCAGAAACAGCAATGGCAAGCCATGATGCAACAGACACAAGCGTCGAAGCAACGGCGACAACACCGAAGACACGGTTGTCAATGCCGGATTCAGTGGCTCTAAGTCCGGTCAGCGGAAGAAGCCATTTAAGAGAAACAATCCGGGCCAGTACAGTTTGGACCGCATACTCGATCGTCCATGTCAAATCCACGGCACTGCTAATAAACCAGCCAATCATACCAACATAGAATGTTGGGTCTTCATATAGGCCGACAAGTTAAATGCCGAGAACAAGGAGAAAGGGTCGCAAAGCAATGACGATGACGAGGAGCCCCGGCCACCGAACACAGGGGGACAGAAGAAATCCCCCCCCCCCAAGTTAAAATGGTAAACATGGTATATGCCACCCATATCCCCAAGAGGGAGCGCAAGCGCGCACTCAGGGACGTCTACGCGATGGAGCCAGTCACCCCAAAGTTCAACCCATGGTCGTCCTATCCGATCACCTTCGATTGCAGGGACCATCTGACCAGTATCCGTCATGGAGGTTCAGCCGCACTGGTCCTTGACCCAATTATTGATGGATTCCACCTTACGCGAGTCCTCGTGGATGGTGGCAGTAGCCTGAACCTGCTCTATCAGGATACAATGCGCAAAATGGGTATCGATCCCTCAAGGATCAAGCCCACAAAAACCACCTTTAAAGGTGTCATACCAGGTGTAGAGGCCTGCTATACGGGCTCAATTACACTGGAAGTGGTCTTCGGAACCCGGAATAATTTCCGAAGCAAAGAATTGATCTTCAATATCATCCCCTTCCGCAGTGGCTATCATGCACTGCTCGGACGAACCGCATTTGCTCAATTCAATGCGGTGCCGCACTACGTCTACCTCAAGATCAAGATGCCCAGACCACACGGTGTCATAACGGTCAACGGAAACACGGAACGCTCCCTCCGTACTGAGGAGCACAGCGTTCCCCTTGTAGCAGAAGTACAGAGCAGCCTTCTTAGGCAGAACCTCAATTCGTCAGTAAAGCTCCCGGACACCGTCAAGCGAGTCCGAACTACTCTGCAGCAGGATAGTCCATCTCGTCCAGAGCTGGACTAGCAATTCGGCCTCTGTCCCAGTCCCAATCAAGCGGCAACACTTGTGCCACGCGTACATCACTACGCACTTAAAATACCATGGGCATGGACGGAGGCACAGCTAGACCGTGGTCCATAATGCGGCTCAACCGCTCCTAAACCCACATACCTTCATCTTTTTTTTCTTTCAGGTTTTTCTCTTCCCGAGGTTTTTTCTGATAACCTGATCATCGGACCTATCAAGGGACAGATACACCAAGAAGGCAAGAAGCTTTGACGTACAAGGGAACCCCCAGGTGGTCTCTTCTAAAGATCGTTATACCTGTTTTAAAAACCCGCACGCAGCTCGCCCTTGGTCGTGGCATGTCAAATAGCCCTATTTGCTTATCGCATTACTTGTACAAATACGCCTTGACGTATTAATCAAATTACAATGGAAAATAATTTGCAGCTCAACGTTTGCGGCGTCAACTTATTGCTTGATTTTTTTCCTTTTCTTTATATTCTTGTCAATTGCGCCCGTACACTCTGGTACGCCTTAATTTGCCAGGGGCTTTATCATACCCCACAATACGGCAATGAAGTCCGAACACTTTTACAGTATAGTTCGGCACCCCAAACTTATAGCATTGTATGCATCAGCTCCAAATCATGTCTTTGGTCAATAGTTGGGTTGCCGGCTCCTATGCTTACTACCTTATGTTCCGCTATGTCGGCTAGGGTAGTAAAGGGAGAAGTACTGCAATTGTGTCTCGGTTCTTCCGGATGAGCACCTCAGTAGAGAAAGCCAAAAACTGACTGTCATGATGCGGCGAGAGCCGGTCAGCTGTTCGAGAGGTTGCAAATCTTTAGCGATTTTTTCCGCATTATGCGATGAATCGGTTTTTATCCGATCAGGCGTGTATAGCACCCCAAGTTTGGACTTCCGAACACCAGGGGTTGCGCCTAAATTTTTCTTATCAAACTCCTACGGCTAAGTGAGAGTAATAAAGCCGCATAGTCTGATTGTCTGGTTCGTTGCGCTAAACACCTCCTTAAAGGACCAAAACCTTGCATAAAGAGTGTTTTGATTTATCCCGAACATCCCCGTACTACCTATGTGGGGGCAAAAGCCGACAACTGGCCAACTCTCAGCTTTAACAAAATGGCCGCATAGGAGGTAAAATTTTAAATAACAGACATTATATTACATAACGGATCTGTTTCATAGTACAGGATAGGATAACATGAGTGTATTCATGGGGATATGATATCCTTAGCACATTGCTCCGCCACAAGGCGGGATCCCTCCAGGACACTGTCAAAATATAGTTGGGGTGTGCGGTGCTCCTTGCCCGCGGGGGGGCCCTCAGTCATCAGCTTCGTGGCATCCATCTTCGCACAGTGCATCTTGGCGGGGGCAAAGGCCATTCGCGCGCCTTCAATACATACCGACCGCTTGATGGCATCAAGCCGAGGGCAGGCACTGACAAGCAGCTTGACGAGTCTGAAGTAGCTGCTGGGAATGGCTTCGGCAAGCCATAGCCGGATTATTAAATCCTTCATGGCTAGTTCGGATGCCCTATGCAGCTCGACTAGCTGTTTCAGCTGATCACTAAAGGGCACTGGATGTTCTGGCGTAAGGTACTGCGACCAGAACAGCATCTCCGTAGAGCTCCCCTCTTCGGCTCGGTAGAATTCCGCAGCATCTGACACGCTGCGCGGCAGATCCGCAAACGCCCCTTAAAATCGTGCTCCAAGGACTCTCACTTAAAATCCGGGTCAGTAAAAGGAATCTTTCCTTTACATATCTGCTCTGCATGATAAAATCCTTACCCGCCGCGATCTTCTTGGCCTCCTGGATTTCCTAGAGGGCACCCTGCGGTTCGGCTCGGGCATCGTGTGCGCTCTGGCGGGCCTTGGCAAGTTCGGACTCTTGTGTCGGTGTTCTGGGAACGGGGGTCCCCAGACTTGCCTACCTCCGGCCTGCGGCGTGGCTCAAAGAAGGCCCAGCACAGCCCATCTTCATCAACGCAAGCTCAAGACCCTCGCGGGGGGCCAAGCCTCGCGGGGCGGACGACAAGGAGCTTCCTCAGGCATGGCCTCGTCAGGCAAGCTCATGAGTAGGCGGAGAGTTCAAGGCGGGGTACCTCGTGAGGTGCCCATGACGCAAGCCATGACGACCAAGGGCGCCAGTCGGGCGCCAGCCCGCGCAGTGTCCTCCTTTCCTCTTTGGTGCAAAGGGAGCAAGCGCAGGCGAGAGCATCAAGCAAAGGCGTCCATTTCGGTGCAACAAGACCAAGACCAGCCCAACGGCCAGAAGGAAGTCATTGTGGAGCCCGAGCCGGCGTCACCACCAGAGCCTTTGGCAGGCGAGGACCAACTTTAGTCTCGATAAGTGTACCCGTTGTTCCCCTTCAAAATGGCCAATTGTTGGCGCCCTTCCCGCTCAATATTTGGGAAGAGGCCCAGGGCCTTTGCCTATAAATAGGACTAGCCACCCGCAAGGTAGGGGCATCGGAGGAACAGGGAGAACGAGGAAGGCATCGAAAGATCGAGAGAACAAGGATAGGAAGACACACACACACACACACACACACACACAGAGAGAGAGAGAGAGGCGACTGAACTCCTCCTAGCAGTTCGTCGTGCCAGCCAAGAACAGACCCTCGCGAGCTTGTTCTCCCTTTGTATTGTTCATCATCAAGCCCAAGAGGCAATCCACCACACCACACACTGGAGTAGGGTATTACACCACAATGGTGGCCTGAACCAGAATAAATCTTGTGTCCCTTGTGCTGTTCAGTTTTGTAGTATAGATCTTAGCGAGTCGGCGAAGAGCGAGATGGTAGAGGGTTGAATCTCCGTGCGCACCCCAGTGTTCAAACCTCAAGGGTCTGCCGGAACCCGAAATCCGACATTTGGCGTGCCAGGTAGGGGTGTGCCGGGATCTGCCTTCTGCCGCCTCGCGCCCCGTCGCATCGTCATCACCATGTCCGGCAACCAGGCGGGCAACCCAGATCCTTGGGCGGCTTGGCCCGCACGCGCGGAGCCGCTCGCCCCGGGCGACCCCATGCCCCAGGCAGCTCGCGGTCCGCAGGGCGCTGCGGGCCGTGGGCGACGCGGACAGACCTCGACGGCTCTAACACCGCGGCAGACGCAGTCGGCAGTGAGGGCCTCCAACCACGCCGCGGCAACGACGCCGTACACCCGCCGGGAGCAAGCAAACTCAAGGGCCGCGCTCACGATGGCCCGAGAGCTGCTGCAGTGCAGACTGATGGAAGGCGGTCGCGACGTGCTGCTAGAGCAGGTGGCGGAGCTCCTGGGCTTCGCCGCCTCGGGGGCTCACCCCTTCTGCACCCCGCTCCCGCCTCAGGCCCAGGGCGGCCCGCGCGGGGGCCCCACGTGCAACCGCGGGCTCCAAAGCTACTCCAACACTAGTGAAGCCGTCAGCACAGGGCCGGCGGCGGCACCGGCTTCGCTCCCCGTCAGTGAAGAAGGACTCGTCGCGACCCACGACCCCCATGGGCCGCCAAGCTACCATCACCAGGCCGGCACGTCAAGCAGAGCTGCATGGCACGCGGAGCCCTACGGCGCAGCCTTCGGGGTGACGGCCGCAGAAGAGTACGTGCCTCACATGATGGAACAAGGGCACCCGCGCGAGGGCAAACAAGGCTCTCTCCTCAGCCCAAGCTGGGGGGACGAGGCGCCAGAAGCTGAGCTCTTCCAGGAACCCCGGGACGGCCCCGCCGGCCACGCTGGGAGCGACGATTATCGGGTAACACTAATCTCTCAGGAGCAGGCATACACTAATCATGGGTCGCAGGAGGTGCAGGTCGCCACAGTGAGTAGCTGCCCCGCTCCGGCAGTCTCTTACCCCTCAGGAGGAGGGCGTCGGGGGCTACAAGAGAGGGGCCGAGATCCGACATCACCACCGCGGCATTCGGAGCAAGGCGTTCCCAGGAGGTAGGCCCTCCACTGGGGAGGTGCCTCAGGGCCTGCCCCAGGCGGAGGACCCGTGGTCGTCGGGGGAACCACTGGCGACCGCTCTACCCCATCGGCGGCGTCCTAGTTTCTAGTCGTCGTTGATGGCACTAGAGTGTGGCGCAAGGCGGGGCCCTCGTCTGGCGATATGAAGCAAGGACGGTACCTATGAAGAAGGCCCAGTGCCTGTGAAGCTCGCCGCCCCATGACACTCTCACGTAATAATGAGTGGGGCTGTACTTGCCCCGGAGTCTCAGGGGTGTCGGCCTCAGGCCCTGGGGCTCCCTCCCACTCCCAGTGGCAGCACTTAGCTCCGCGCTGGTGAGAAGACGTCCAAGACTAGACTAGGTGCCGGACGTGGCCTTTTGTTTGCTTTCGTTGCTTTTCCCTTGGTTGTTTCTTTCCCCCGCTGGATTTAAGTTGAACTCGGATTTGAGGTTTGCGTGTGTTGGGAAAGGGGTGCTTAGTCTCGTTCGAGCAATCTCTCGCGTTTCAGTTACGACCTCACCTCAGCTACCTCCCCTCGCGAGCTCCTCGCGAGCCGGGTCTGGCCTAGCTTGCATGCAGCCCTGACTGCCGCTGACGTACCCTCTCAGGAGGTTTTTTCACTGCAGATCCTACAAATTCAATCAGGAGGCGTTCGAGGCACCGCAGCCTCCCACAAATCATCTGAGGACCCGCACAGGACGAAGGTAAACTAACTAGCCGGCTCGTCACATGGCCAACCACTTGGCACGGGCCTATGAGTAATGTAGCATTGACTAAGGCACTGAAACATTGGTTTTACATGAGGGGCACCCCCTCCCAAAATGCTCTCACAACCATCGGGACAAAAGCCTGAGTTCTATTCATGCAGGATAAGGAAACAGGAACGACGTGCTGTCAGTCGGATAAGTCCCCCAATGCATCCTCAGGAGCGCCGCCCGAGCTGTCGCTGGCGTTGCTGGCCTCGCCATCGCCCTCCGGGTTGCCGCCGGCGGCGTCAGGGCCGTTCACCACGCCGCCCTCGTCGGCAGCCATGATCACGCCGTCGTTATCTAAAGCGAAGGCCCTAACAAGGGCGTCCACGTTGTCTTCCACCCAATACGCCAGGTCGTCTCGGACGGCCTGGGGGACTGGGGCGATGGAAGCGTCAAAATCAAAGTGAGGATCCATGTTCCGAAGATGGCTGAAAACGCGGGAGAAGGCGCGCCCGAGCAATGCTCGACTCCTCTCCTCCACCAACCTGTTGGCACGAACCGACCGTGCCTCCAGCCGCGTCACGATGTCGGTGAAGAACTGAAGGTTGCTGGCATAGTTAATAGCACGCGGCTCGCCAACGGCCGCCTCACAGATGTTACCCAAGGCCGTGTTGGCCCTCTCTCGAAGCATGGAAAGCATGGGGGCGTGCTCATGCTCCAAGAGCCGCCGCTGACACATCTCGTCCGCATTTTGGCGAGCGACAGCCTCGGCCTCAACCACCAGTCGGCGAAGAAGAAGCACCTCGGCATGGCAAGCAGCTGACTCCCCCTATGCTGCCTCAAGTGCGACCCGCAAGGCATCGGCCTGCGTCGTTGCTTACTCCAGTATGGCCGTGAGGGCATTGGTCCTACCTTCAGCCTCGGTCTGGACCAACTCCAGCCTCTCCTTGAGCTCGCGCTCGAGATTCAGGCGCTCTGTCGCCACCCGACGTCCGACCTCCTCCGCGACACGGGCTTCCCGCGCAGCGACGTCGTCCTCCGCCCGTGTCACCCAGCGTTCCCTCGTCTCCAGGTGCTCGTGCTCGCGCGCGCGTTCGGCGGCTTCCAGCGTCAGCGCCTCCTCACGCTTCTGGAGCTCCACTGGGTCGCCGGAGGCCACCTTCATCGATGCAAGGGCCGCCTCGCGCAGCTCCACCTGCTCCTCTAGTGAGCGGCACCGGGCCAAGAGCTCCTGTGCTCGCTCCTCCGTGGCCTCTCGCCGCCGGTCAGCTTCCCGGGCTTCTTCGACGGCCTGGGCACGGGCCTCCTGAGAGGCCGCCAGCGACGCCTTGGCCTCCTCATCAACAAGATCGCGCTGACGGTGCGTAAGGGCGGCAGCCGCCTCCAGCTCACGCCTCTCCGCAACCAGCTGAAGGCCCTCAGCCTCAAGGCATGCGTCCACATCAGCAAGTTCCTCACCAAGCAGGCTCACCGCGTCAGCCGCCCTCCGGAGGAACCCTTGGCGAAGAGCGCGACGCTCCCGGGCGCGCTCGAGTACGTCCTCCACACCATCATCCGCCCCAAGCAAGCACCGTGTGGCGCGGATCAGCACTCCCCTCTCGGGCAGGGGGCTGGGGGCTGGCGCCCTCGAGATGACCGAGCACGCCTTGCCAAAGGCCCGACCTAAAGCCAGCCCATCTCCAAGTGAAGATCGCCGGGAGTACCCCAGCCAATCGCGGTCCATAGCCAGACGATAAGCCCACGGCAGTCTGGTTATGCCACGGGAAGGCCCGCGAAGGAAGACCGCGGGGAGCACAGGGCCAAGTTGCGTTTCAGGATGACTCGTCTCGCCAACGGGCCTCACCGCGAGGGCCCGGCTGCTCGGGATGGTCGAAGACGACGGAAGAGGTGGAGGCGAAGGGGATGGCTCCTCATCCACCCCCAAGAGCTCGGAAGGAAGGGCCCAGCGGGGCAAGGATCAGAACAAGAAATGAAAGAGTCAGGAGCAGGAAAGGGGGAAGGCTTACTCGTCGATGGCATAGTACTTCCTACGCTTTAGCAGGCGGCAAGGGTAGTCGTTGCCCAGGGCCTCCCTCCTCTTCCGTAGGGCCTCAAAGTCCACGCGGAAGCGACCCAAGAGTTGAGCGCAGGGGTCCGCTTGCGACGAGGAGGAAGCATCGAGGCGACTCGCGTCGGGGGCGTCCGCCTGATGCGCGCTGCCGGTCGCCTCACCAAGAAGAGCGGCTGGGGCCTCGGGAGCCTCAACCTCATGCACCACGAGTGGCCTCTCGCCACCTTCAACTGCAGCAGCATGGGCCTCGGGAGCCGCTACCTCATGAGCGCCGCCCAGTGATGTCGCCTCAGCGAGGGCACCCTCGGCCTCCGGAGGCTCATGCCTTCCTGCACCACCACTTGAGGAAGAGTCGCCCCGGGCGGCTGCGAGGGCAACCACCACCACTGGGTTCTCGCGAGGCCCCTGGAGGCCAGCGGGGCGCGGCCCCCATTCGTCGAAGATAGGCATCTGGCTCACAAAGTCGCCTCTGTTCGAGCAGAGGTACAGCAGGGCCCCCCTTGACGAATGTCGCCGGGGGAAGGATCCCCAGTCAAGACCAATAGCACCTTCCTCAGAGCTTCAGGCATCAGGTCCCCTTCCTGGAGCCGCATACGGTCCCTACGACCGCTGTAGGCCCACATTCGATGAGAGTGGTGCTGGAGAGGGGCGATGCGGCGTAGCAAGAACTCCTTCACCACCTTGGGCACCGTCACGCCAAGCATTCTCAGGAACTTGAAGCGGTGCCAGACGAAGGCGAGCCGGGGGCTCGCGAGCGTCACTTGGCCCCAGCCTGAGTTGGGGACAGCAGGCGAAGATGGCTCCGTCAGCAGGGGTCTGGGCACCCCTACGTCCACATACAGCCACCGCTCGTGAAACCCAGGCGCGGGCGGAGGAAGACTGAAGTCAATCCCGGAAGCCGCTGTCTCAGGCGCAGCAATGAAGCTCACGCACCCCGAGCATTGGGTGGGGTCGACAAGGTGCAGAGAGAAGAAGTGGCGCAGCAAGGCAACCGAAGGAATGATGCCCGTCATTGCCTCGCAAACAAAGGCAAATACCGCGAGAAGGGTGATGGATTCAGGACCCAGATGCATCATATGGATCTGATAATGGGAAAGCACGGCGTTGAAGAAAACAGAGAAGGGGGGAACCAGTCCCGCCCACAGGGCGTCGGTGAAATATCGGACCTCGGTGGGAATCCTGTCAACGGAGAAGCGAGACGCAGGCCAGGCCATCATCCTCCCGCACTCATTGAAGATGGTGGCCAGGGCCGAGCAGACCTTGCCCAAGCCTTCTTGATTGATTATGACAGGCCAATCGACGGCGGGGGCCGCCGTCAACGACGAGCGAGGCGGCGGCACGGGCTTCTTCCCTTTTCCTTTCCTCGGCGGGGCCATGACGACAGGAAGGGGATGGGGGAAGGTTCGAGATTGGATTGGATGCAGGAGCTGGAGTTCGAGAGAAGAAGGACAGGGAGCGCTCAAGCAGCAGAAAGAGGAACGGCTGTGTGCGGCAGTGAGTCCGCCTAGCAAGGCACAAAATAAGGAGGCGTGGGCGAACAGTGCCGCCCACGTCCAATCAACCGCCACGTGGCGCCCAAGACCGCGGGCTGTTAGGGCCCGTGACGCTTCACACTTGCCCTTTCTCTTCTCTGCTCAGTCAAGTTCGGGCGCGCCATGGGCCCGGGAGCTACTGTCGGCGTTCTGGGAACGGGGGTCCCCAGACTTGCCTGCCTGCGGCCTGCGGCGTGGCTCAAAGAAGGCCCAGCACAGCCCATCTTCATCAACGCAAGCTCAAGACCCTTGCGGGGGGCCAAGCCTCGCGGGGCAGATGACAAGGAGCTTCCTCAGGCACGGCCTCGTCAGGCTGGCTCATGAGGAGGCGGAGAGTTCAAGGAGGGGTACCTCGCGAGGTGCCCATGACGCAAGCCATGACGACCAAGGGTGCCAGTCGGGCGCCAGCCCGCGCAATGTCCTCCTTTCCTCTTTGGTGCAAAGGGAGCAAGCGCAGGCGAGAGCATCAAGCAAAGGCGTCCATTTCGGTGCAACAAGACTAAGACCAGCCCAACGGCCAGAAGGAAGTCATTGTGGAGCCCGAGCTGGCGTCACCACCAAAGCCTTTCGCAGGCGAGGACCAACTTTAGTCAGGATAAGTGTACCCGCTGTTCCCCTTCAAAATGGCCAATTGTTGGCGCCCTTCCCGCTCAATATTTGGGAAGATGCCCAGGGCCTTTGCCTATAAATAGGACTAGCCACCCGCAAGGTAGGGGCATCGGAGGAACAGGGAGAACGAGGAAGGCATCGAGAGATCGAGAGAACAAGGATAGAAAGACAAAGAGAGAGAGAGGCGACTGAACTTCTCCTAGCAGTTCATCATGCTAGCCAAGAACAGACCCTCGCGAGGCTGTTCTCCCTTTGTATTGTTCATCATCAAGCCCAAGAGGCAATCCACCACACCACACACTGGAGTAGGGTATTACACCACAATGGTGGCCTGAACCAGTATAAATCTTGTGTCCCTTGTGCTGTTCAGTTTTGTAGTTTAGATCTTAGCGAGTCGGCAAAGAGCGAGCTGGTAGAGGGTTGAATCTCCGCGCGCACCCCAGTGTTCGAACCTCAAGGGTCTGCCGGAACCCGAAATCCGACATCTTGCTCCTTAAAATCGTGCTCCAAGGACTCTCACTGGAGCTCTTGCTGGACCTCACTGACCCAGACCTCATGCTTTTTGCGTGCAGCTTGTTCCTTGGCTGCTTTGTCTTCGGCCTCGGCCAGCGCCTTCTTGAGGGCCTCTACTTCGGTCGTTTCCCCTAATAAAAATCATGGCACTTTAGTCAGCACGAATCATTCATCCTTCCTGAATATATACAAGGTTAGTGCATACCTTGACTGTCCACCAGCTACTTCTTCATGCGGCCGAGCTCTTCCTCGGCCCGCTCCAGACTCTGCTTTAGTTCGGAGACTTCCACAGTATGAGAGGTCGCAGCCAGCAGCGACGCCTGCTTATTCACATAGCCATTTTTAGATTAGACTCCTGCGAAAATTATTTGATCCTCTCTTCGGCTTTTCTTTCCGAACACCGGACAGAGTAACAGGGGCTACTGTCTATACTGTGACATTATTTTTATACAATTACATTACTTACCTCAAAGCCTATTAGAAGGCTAGTGTAGGCTTCGACCAGTCCGCTTTTTGCGGACTGGGCCCTCTCAATCACCGTACCCATAAGGGTATGGTGTCCCTCGACAATAGAAGCGCCTCGCAGCGCTTCTAGCAAACTGTCCGGTGCCTCTGGATGGACAGAGGTCACCGGCAGAATAGGAACGGCCCCTTCCTTCGAAAAGGGGTGCTTGACTGATTCCGGAGCCGTATGGGTCTCCGGAATTATATTCGGTTGGGGGGCGAGTTGGATATGGCCCCCATCATTAGTATCCATGGAGGTTTGCTCCCCCATGTGTCCGGCAGCCGAGGCTTCACCCTCCGGCGCCTCCCTGATGGTCTCCGGATTCTCTCCTGGGCCGGGGATCCTTTGAGACGACGCCTCGGTGCCATCTAGGTCTTTGGGAGAGGAGGCCGATGGAAGGGTCCCGCTGTCCATCATAGCCGGGTCCAGCGAATCCTCTAAAGATAAGGACCACTCGAGGTTGGACCGAGCTGGACTATAAATGCATAATTTAGCACATTAAAACAATAAAGTAAAGAGGCTGGATACATGAATGTGTCCGAACACTTACGATTTGGTCAGGGGCTTCTCCCTAGGCTCCCACTCCCAGCCGTTGTCGGTGGCCGCTGTAGAGCTATCCGGAAGGGAGGTTTTCCCCTTCTTGGATGCCTCGGCCTCCAGATGTGTGGAGGCCATCCTCTTCTTTCTCCCCCCTGCAGGGGGGAATGGATTTATTCTTCTTCCTCTTCCTCGTCGTCTTCGGCAGCGGAGGAGTGAGCCTTGGCATCTTCGGACGTCGCGTCCGAACTGCCCTTGCGACGGAGACCACCTCGGGTCCCCTTGGCCTTCTTCTCTAGCACCTGATAAGGCGCCGGAACCAGCATCTTCGTTAGAAGCGGGATTTCTGGGCCTTCGGGCAGCGGAGCCGCACAGTTAATCCGCTCCGCCATCTCTATTCATGCTTGAAAAAATTGATAGGAAGGCTTAGATGCCTTCCTTGAGTATGCAAGTAAAGGGTATACCTTCAAAACATTAAAGAACTCGCCGGATTAGCAGGGCGAGTTAAGCTATGCCCACGATCCTCGGTCGTGGGTGGCGGCACCTCGTTAGCCTTGAAGAGCACCTTCCATGTGTCTTCCTGCATCGTGCCGAAGAGCTCCAGTAGGGTCTGGTGCTTGGCCGGGTCGAACTCCCATAGATGGCAAGTCCGGCGTTGTCATGGAAGGATCCGGCGAACAAGCATCACCTAGATGACGTTAACAAGCTTGATTCTCTTGTTTATCATGTTCTAGACGCGCGTCTGGAGCACCGTCAGCTCGTCCAAGGAGGACCAGGTCAGGCCTTTCTCTTGCCAGGAGGTGAGCCGCATCGGGACTCCTGACCGAAATGAGGGAGCCGCTGCCTAGTTGGTGTCGTGCGGCTCTGTGATGTAGAACCACCCCGACTGCCACCCTTTGACGGTCTCCACAAAGGAGCCTTCGGGCCAGGTGACATTGGGCATCTTGCCCACCATAGCGCCTCCACACTCTGCTTGTTGACCGCTCACCACCTTTGCTTCACATTGAAGGTCTTCAGCCATAGCCGAAAGTGAGATGGGATGCGGAGGAAGGCCTCACACGCGACAATAAATGTCGAGATGTTGAGGATAGAGTTGGGGGCCAGATCGTGGAAGTCCAGCCTGTAATAGAACATTAGTCCACGGACGAACGGGTGGAGAGGGAATCCCAGCCCGCGGACGAAGTGTGAGAGGAACACCACCCTCTCCTGGGGCTCCGGGGTGGGGACGATTTGTCCCTTGGCCGGAAGTCGGTGAGCGATTTCCGGGGCCAAGTACCCGGCCTCCCGGAGCTTCATGATGTCCTTCTCCTTGACGGAGGAGGCCATCCACTTGCCTCCTGCTCCGGATCCGGACATGATTGGAGTGCTTTTTTGGGCGGAGAAGGTGAGAGCTTGGGTGCTGGAGCTCGAGAATGGATGGGCAGAGGAAGGAGATGGCGTGGGTGAAAAAGCGTGAATCCTTATCCCTTTATAAAGGCAGTAAAAGTCATGTGCCTCCCCACTCGCCTTAAAATTCGCCTATTCCCCAAGGCCGTGCAGATGACAAGGTTGGGTTACCCATGCCCGTATTGATGAGAATCCCGTGATAAGGGGACACGATCTCTGCTTTGGCAAGACGTGCCAATAAAACCGCACCTTGAAATATGGAGCGGTAGGCTAAAGAACGGTTTGAATAATGACCGGGCAGGGGCGTCATGTCTTGCTACGAAAAGTGGTCAGTGGATTGGACTCGTGAAATATTATACTCTCCACGGTTGTGTGTGGAATTTGTTTTGCAGAGCCGGACACGATTCTTGTGTTCAAAATCTACTTTGAAGTATCCGGAGAAGGAACCCACCTTGCAATGCCGAAGACAATCTGTGTGCCGGACTCATCGTCATTGAAGCCTGGTTCAGGGGCTACTGAGGGAGTCCTGGATTTAGGGGTCCTCGGACAACCGGACTATATACATGGGCCGGACTGTTGGGCTATGAAGATACAAGATAGAAGACTTCTTCCTGTGTTCGGATGGGACTCTCCTTTGCGTGGATGGCAAGCTTGGCGATTCAGATATGTAGATTCCTTTCTCTGTAACCGAATTTGTGTAACCCTATCCCCCTCCGGTTTCTATATAAACCAGAGGGTTTAGCCCGTAGAGACAACAACATCATAATCATAGGCTAGACTTCTAGGGCTTAGCCATTACGATCTCGTGGTAGATCAACTCTTGTAATACTCATATTCATCAAGATCAATCAAGCAAGAACTAGGGTATTACCTCCATAGAGAGGGCCCGAACCTGGGTAAACATTGTGTCCCCCGCCTCCTGTTACCATTAGCCTTAGACGCACAGTTCGGGACCCCCTACCCGAGATCCGCCGGTTTTGACACCGACAGCCGTAATTCGGCCCAAATACTTAGCGATCTATTAACGGGCCAGAAGTGACCATGGGCTGCGATGATGACAAGTTTAGGACAGGCCGTTGACGGGCCGATTTGGCACTAGTCGTATGGGCCTTAACTAAGAATGTTGGGCCTTTAGCTGGGCTTGCCCATTATGGTCTGCAAAATCTTGTGTGCCTTTAGCTGGGTCGGCCCATAGTGGTCCGCTAAATCTTGTGGGCCTTTAGCTGGGCCAGCCCATTATGGTCTGCAAAATCTTGTGGGCCTTTAGCTGGGCCAGCCCATTATGGTCCGCTAAATCTTGTGGGCCTTTAGTTGGGATGGCCCATTTAAACTTTATGGGCCACTTTTGGGCCCGTCCACATGTCAACATATCATAGGCCCATCTCGACCATTGGATGAGTGACACTTGTCCCAACGTGGAGCTGACGCGTGGTTCCTTCGGCCAATGAGAATTTTACACGTGGAAAATCGGCATTGGTCGTGGCTGTTAGCGGGTTATCGGATCCAAGACCGGACCCGATAGCTTAATGGCGCTTAACGGCGTCCCATTACTGTGGATGCCACGTGTCGGTCACCCTTGATGAAAGTGATACGTCCATTTTGCATCATGATTTTATATTGATATTTATTGCATTATGGGTTGTTATTACACGTTATGTCACAATACTTATGCCTATTCTCTCTTATTTTACAAGGTTTACATGAAGAGGGAGAATGCCGGCAGCTGGGATTCTAGGCTGGAAAAGGAGCAAATATTAGAGACCTATTCCGCACAACTCCAAAGTCCTGAAACTCCAGGAAAGTCATTTTTGGATTTAATAAAAAATACTGAGCGGAAGAAATACTAGAGGGGGACACCCACCGTCCACGAGGGTGGGGGCGCGCCCTACCCCCTGGGTGCGCCCCCCTGCCTCGTGGGCCCCTTGGCAGACTTCCGGTGACCATCTTCTGCTATATGAAGTCTTTTACCCTGGAAAAAATCATAAGCAAGCTTTCCGGACGAAACACCGCCGCCACGAGGCGGAACCTTGGCGGAACCAATCTAGGGCTCCAGCGGAGCTGTTCTGCCGGGGAAACATCCCTTCGGGAGGGGGAAATCATCATCATCATCATCACCATCGATCCTCTCATCGGGAGGGGGTCAATCTCCATTAACATCTTCACCAGCACCATCTCCTCTCAAACCCTAGTTCATCTCTTGTATCCAATCTTTGTCCCACAACCTTAGATTGGTACCTGTGGGTTACTAGTAGTGTTGATTACTCCTTGTAGTTGATGCTAGTTGGTTTATTTGGTGGAAGATCATATGTTCAGATCCTTTATGCATATTAATACCCATTTGATTATGAACATGAATATGATTTGTGAGTATTTACGTTTGTTCCTGAGGACATGGGAGAAGTCTTGCTATAAGTAGTCATGTGAATTTGGTATTCGTTTGCTATTTTGATGAGATGTATGTTGTCTCTCCTCTAGTGCTATTATGTGAATGTCGACTATATGACACTTCACCATTATTTGGGCCTAGAGGAAGGCATTGGGAAGTAATAAGTAGATGATGGGTTGCTAGAGTGATAGAAGCTTAAACCCTAGTTTATGCGTTGCCTTGTAAGGGGCTGATTTGGATCCATATGTTTCATGCTATGGTTAGGTTTACCTTAAAACTTCTTTTGTAGTTGCGGATGCTTTCAATAGGGGTTAATCATAAGTGGGATTCTTGTCCAAGAAAGGGCAGTACCCAAGCACCTGTCCACCCACATATCAAATTATCAAAGTAACGAACGTGAATCATATGAGTGTCATGAAAACTAGCTTGACGATAATTCCCATGTGTCCTCGGGAGCGCTTTGCTTTATATAAGAGTTTTTCTAGGCTTGTCCTTTGCTACAAAAAGGACTGGGCCATCTTGTTGCACCTTATTTACTTTTGTTACTTGTTACCCGTTACAAATTACCTTATCACAAAACTATCTGTTACTGATAATTTCAATGCTTGCAGAGAATACCTTACTGAAAACCGCTTGTCATTTCCTTCTGCTCCTCGTTGGGTTCAACACTCTTACTTATCAAAAGGACTACGATAGATCCCCTACACTTGTGGGTCATCAGAAAGCACTTCTATGACACGCGATTTATCGTCATGGAAGTGGACACTTCCGTGATTATAATTTTGGTAATGTCATGGAACACTTCTACGACAGCACGAATATGACTATCTTGATTCTGTCAAAAAATCATCATGGATGTACATGCATGAAAAAAAACGTGACCTACTATGACAAACACGTACCATCACGGAAGTGTATTTTTTTGCAGTGTGAAGGTGTTGCCGGTCTTGCACTTATGTCATCCAACTCCTACGACATATTTTATTCACCAAATGAAGGTATTGGAAGATGATTCATGGCTAAAGGCCCTAAGGTATCACACCCGAGTATGTTGATTTCAGTAGTGATGAAGATGATTTGCTAGGTGATGATGATTTACTTGTTGACAACTCTAGTGATGAAAACTATGATGAAATTTCTATTAATCATGCAAATCAAGATAAAACGAATGACGATGATAAGAAGGAGATTGAGCATCTAACTAAAGAATTAAACACTCTTAAGTTAGCTCATGAAACTACCTTAGAGGATCATCGAGAGCTTTTAAAGACTCATGAGAAGCTACGCTTTGAAAAGCTCAATCTAGAGCAAAAGCATGGGTTCTTAAAAGCAATCAATGATGATCTTTGTAAGAAAAATTCTTCTTACATTGCCAAGCGTTTACTCTTGTCTACTTACATGCCACAAGTAAAATCTAGCAACAAGAGCAAGAAAGATTCTTCTTCTAGCAGTAACAATAATCATGTTAAATCCAATATTGTTGCTTCTAGTAGTTCTCTTGATTCCACTAATGATTCTCTTAGCCAAGTTACACTTGAGCAAGAAAATAGCTTATTGAAGGGAATTATAGAGAAGGGTGTTTAAAAGAGCCTTGCCAGAAGTAAGCAATTTGAGGAAATTGTACGCAAGCAAGGAAGGCACCGGAAGAATCAAGGTGTTGGTTTTGAACGCAAGTTCAATGCCAATGGAGTTGAGTGGGAAGAAGATCAATACCCCAAGACGAATTTTATTCCTCAACAAGAGAAGTATGATTCCTCTTCTTTCAAGGGAACACAAGCTCAAGATGATATTCCACCACAAGACCACAAGCTAAAAGGCAAGGACAAGCTTCAAGAGGAGATTGATGCATTTGAAGAAGCTCCCAAAGCCTTGGTCAAGTGGGTTCCCAAGACTACATCAAGTTCTACTTCATCAAGTACGACTACAACTCCAATGATTCCCATCAAGATGATGTGGATTCTGAAGAAGAAGAACTAGAGAGTTCTTGAGGGCGACTCCGCCAACATACTTCACTCATATTCATTTTGGCAAGGACAAGTGCAATCAACTTCCACATCATGCACTAGTTCAAGGAGTGACAAACCCTCTTGTTGGTAAGACAAGGGACAAGGTAACCTAATGCTTTCATGGACAACAGCATGTGTGAATTTCACTCTTTGTCTATGGATATCCTTGTGTGTTCCTTGTGGGACTAACCCATGTAGGTATTGAAAGTGCAACTCACTTCAATGGATTGCTCCAAATGATCTACATCAACATTGAGCATCTACATCTTCAACACCTACATGAAGTCGTCATCGACAAAACCCAAGATTAGTTCATCCCTCTTAGGGGGGGATATCACATCTAAGTGGAGTTTTGCTCTAAGAATTGAGAAAAAGCAACTCTAATGGTGTGAACACAACAATGCTTTATCTAAAAGTGGTAACCCCACTTATGCTTAAACGATGAGTATGACCTATGATCAAATGTTCTCATTTGACTCCTCAGTCAATATACTCATATATAGATGACCTAATCATCGCCAATTGCCTGATAGATGCTAGAGTGTTTCTGCATGCTTTGCCACATATTTCATTTTCCATTTTATTGTGTGAGAATGTTGGTCGCATATTTTTCCCATTCAAGGACATCCATTTGTTGCTTTGTTTGTTTGGATTTTCGTTCTGCCAAATGGATGGACAAGAATGCATAAGTACTCCCTCTATCTATCTATTCTTTTCTCGTCTCAAACTCTATTCATGCTACATCACAAAGTTTGAACAAGTCGAATTTGGACCCTCCGGGTGAAGAGCACTCGGAGTCACCGATCCGTCAAGGGCTTAACTTCCAAAACCTCACAATGACATCTCAGTCTGACCAATTCATTCTCTTCGGTCTCACCGAATTCATTGAGTTGATCTAGGTTTTCACCTCAATGCAACTGATTAGAACAGTTCGGTCTCACCGAGTTGAACCAACCGCTTGCGATTCTGCATCTCGGTGCCACCGAGTCATTCCACTCGGTCACGTCGACAGTCTGGATATATATACCCACGGGCTGAAATTTTGGAAATTCCTCTGAACGCTTCGCCCGCGCCAGTCCAGGTCTGCCGACTCAATGTCTCCGGATCGTCTCCCCGTCGCCAGCATCCTCCTGTCACTGGTTTTCGCCGTCGTCAAGGGAATCTTCACTGCCGTTGTTGTTGTAGCGGGTTCATCGCCAAGTTAGGGTATGAACTCGAGCCCTTGTGCAATATTTAACTCCGATTCTTGCACTAAGGTCAATGCCATGATTCTTGCCACGATTGAAATACTTCTATCCAACCAAGATATCCTTTAGATTAGTTTTGATCCAAAAACTTAAGGTTAGGTTTTCGTCGAACTCAATTGAAACCGACCGATTTGGAGAATTCGGTCTCACTGGTTTGGCCCAGGCCATTGCACATGTACTACTCGGTCTGACCGAAGTGTAGAAATCAGTGTCACCGAGTTTACTTACTCAGTGAAACCCTAGCATCTCGGAGTCATCGAACTGTGTCTCGATCTGACCGATTTCACATGTTTAGACTCTAAAGCTGCTTCAGTGTCACCGAGTTTCTGATATCGGTAGCTCCGAAATGCTTTCTGTAGAAATCAAAAATTAATTTTTTGAGTCATTCCTTTTGCCAAAACAGATGTACTTTGTGATGATCATCTACTCTGTCTCTACCTATCTATTCACAGGGTCAGTCACAATCATGTCAAACCAGAGTGATAGCCAGAATAGGTCAGAGGAGCACTAGAATCTTAGTGAGGGCACTAGGCCCTCCAACAGCACTTCTGATGATGGAAGTAGAAGCACCCCAAGCAACCTGCCCAAAGCTGCAACTAGGAAGAGGAGCAAAAGGAACTCAGAATTTGAAGATGAAGATTTGTGGTTGATGAGGAGGTCACTTCCAAGAAGGAGGTGATCAAGAAAGAGCAAGTAGCTGTTGTGGGCATTAAGCCAGGGATGAAGAAGAAGGCTCCTGCTCAAAGGAAGCCCATGTCCAAAGTCAGAGCCTCAACTCAGGAAACCATATAGTTCACACTTGAACCAAGAGAAGAAGAGGATGCTGGAAAAGGGTCAAGAAGACCATGGCCAGAGTGATTGGCAGATCCTTAATGATGAAAGATCCAGATGAAGATGAGGAAGAGGATGAACAAGCTGCTGCACCTCCACCCAAGTCTCAGAAACTTATGGGTGATGTTATTAAGTCCGGGGCTGCTCCATCCAAGCCCAAGACTGCTCCCAAGCAATCCTCATTAGCTCAAGCTCCAAAGCCAAGCCTGAGAAGAACAAGGCCCCAGTGCCCGAGGTTCAAGAAGAGGAAGAGCCCAAAGTGCTCAGAAAGCTCAAGCCAAAGATATGAGACCATGACGACAACCATCCCATTTCTGAAAACAAGAAATAGAGGAAAGATGTAGGACTCAAACTATGGAGGTAGACAGACCCTTATGCAACAAGTAGAAGGACTACTGTGGATTACAGGTTTCACACTAAGGAGCGGTAGGAATTCTATTAGACATTTCTCCTTGACAAGAAGCCCATAGTGAGTGATATGAGATGGGTCAACTGGACATTCATTGATGACAATGAAGACTATTTTCCTGGAGTTCATGAGAGCTTCAGAATGAATGGAGTGGACACTTTTGTGGGTCAAAAATTGACCAAATGGAATGATGAGATGGTGATGCAATTCTATTCAACTGCCCATTTCTACCTAGATGGGAAGATAGTCTGGATGACTGAGGGTACTAGGTACCAATCCTCTATTGCTGAGTGGGCCAAGCTGATCAATGCTCCTGCAGAAGCTGAAGATGACACTGATGTCTATGCAAAGCCCAGGAAAGGTCACAACTCCATGGCACATATGTACAAGGAGATACCTAATGATGCCTTGGAGACACATAAATTTGGCTCTATCTACTATTTGCTGTCAGGGTTGCCAACCATCAACACCATATTGAGGCATACTTTGTTGCACAAGTCTGGAGATGACAGGATGATCAGAGGGCACTCAATCAACTTGCTACACATGTTTGATGTGCCAGAGAAGTTCAAGGTGATGACCTTGATTGTTGAAACAATTAAGAGGACTGCAGCAGATCAAAAGAGGTCATGTGGATATGCCCCCACACATTCAGATGCTCATCAACTCCAAGGTGGGCACAGGCACATATCTGCTAGACAAAGAACACCTTCCCCTGAGGCCAGACCGTGAGGACAACATATTTGTCATGGATGCTTCACATCCTACATCTGTAGAGGCTCAGGAGAAGAGAGAGAAGGCGAAGGCAGAAAAGGCTTCCAAGATTCCAGATGCATCAGTTGCAAATCTCAAGACCAAGCAGGATCAGCTTAGTTATCTTCTTGCAGCCACCGTGAGAATAGAGAAAGGACTAGCCACCCTGACTCAAAATCAAGAAAGTCTTGAGAGGATCATTGAAACAAAATTTTATGATCTAGACTTGAAGGTCACAGAGATTCAGACTGCAGTTGAGCAACTTCAAGAAGAAGCAGAGGATGGGAGAGGAAGAACTACCACAGAGGCATATCAGAGAGTTCCTAGAGCACAAAGGTCAGCAGTTGTGTCAGTTAGTGACACAAGAGCTACCACATCAGCACTTGCAGCCACTGCCTCAGTTGCCCCTCCAGTGGCAACCCCTCTAATTCCTCAGACATTAGCTCAAGTTTTTGCAGATGTTGTCCTCTCCACGCCATCTTCGCACATCGGAACTCCCATAGATTGTGCTTAGAGTGCCGCATAGCACTATGCATTTTCAAGCTTTTTGGTAACTTGTTGCCAAAGGGCGAGAAAGTGTATAGATCATAGGCATCGAGAGAGAGTATGTTTTGCTTTTGTTTGCCTCTCTTGCTACTTACTTATTTTCCTGTGTGTTTGCTACAATATTTTCTGCTTGTGTGTGAGATACTCTTATGATCATGTGGTTGATCGTATTATGCTTTAATGTGTGTGCTTGAATGATGATATCTTATTACTTGTGTATGATCAATTATATTTGCCTTGGTGATGAGTGCATGTTATTTACATTCTATCATTTTGAGCGCTCCACCAAGATGTATGTGACATGGAAGAGTAACCCATGATCCTAATTGATTGTGCATTTGCATTCAAAAGAAAATTTTAAATAATGCACAAATTTAGGGGGAGATCTTGCTTATCACATAATTCTCAAAGCGACGATATATTTAATTCTTATTATCATTTGTCGAAGCTTTGAGATATATATGTTGTCATCAATTACCAAAAAGGGGGAGATTGAAAGTGCAACTAATCCCCGGGTGGTTTCAGTAATTCATAACAACATATAGCTCATTGAACTAATATCCATTCAAGTTGATTATTTCAGAAATTTCAATGATTGGCATGGCATGGACTAGAGATGTGGACCTCTCAAAATGCTAAGGACAAATATTGGCAAAAGCTCAAGAATCTTACTTTCTATTTTTAGTGATCCAAGATCACATTGAGTCCATAGGAAAAGCCAATACTATATAAAGGGGATGAGGTGTTGCTTAATGGTCTGCTTGCTCAAAATGTAGTGATATGCTCCAAAGCCCTCAACCACTCTCTCAAATCCAAATGTGTCCTAAAACTGAAGTCAAACTTGGTCCCACCGATTTGATCCATCCGGCGCCACCGAGTTCCTTTGACATAGCCATAGCCAGAAACCCTAATCAGTTCGGTCTCACCGATAGGAATTTTGGTATCACTGAGATGGGATTGCAAACTCTCTGTTTTCCTTTGTAATGTTTCAGTCTCATCGAAATGAGCGATCGGTCCCACCGAGTTCGCAATGAAACCTCCCTATTTCCCTTTCGTAACATTTCGGAATTATCAAAAGGAGTGATCGGTCCCACCGAGTTTGCTTGACCAACTGTCTGTTAACTTATTACTGAAATCAGTCTCACTGAGTTCATGTAATCAGTCAAACCGAGATGAGGTTTTGCCCTAACCCGAGCGCATCGATCCCACCGAGTTGATCATGTCGGTCCCACCGAGATTCCTTACGTTCACATTTTGAACTGAATCGATCTCACCGAGTTCACTTATTCGGTCTGACTGATAACCCACAAGTATAGGGATCGCAATAGATTTCGAGGGTAGAGTATTCAACCCAAATTTATTGATTCAACACAAGGGGAGCCAAAGAATATTCTCAAGTATGAGCAGTTGACTTGTCAATTCAACCACACCTGGATAACTTAGTATCTGCAGCAAAGGTAAAGATAGCAGTTTTGTAGTAATTGTAACAGTAGCAACGGAAAAGTAAATAAGTGAAGCACAATATGTGAAAAGCTCGTAGGCATTGGATCAGTGATGGATAATTATGTCGGATGCGATTCTTCATGTAATAGTTATAACATAGGGTGACACAGAACTAGCTCCAGTTCATCAATGTAATGTAGGCATGTATTCCGAATATAGTCATACGTGCTTATGGAAAAGAACTTGCATGACATCTTTTGTCCTACCCTCCCGTGGCAGCGGGATCCTAGTGGAAACTAAGGGATATTAAGGCCTCCATTTAATAGAGTGCCGGACCAAAGCATTAGCATTTAGTGAATAGATGAACTCCTCAAACTACGGTCATCACCGAGAAGTATCCCGATTATTGTCACTTCGGGGTTGTCAGATCATAACACATAATAGGTGACTATAGACTTGCAATATAGGATCAAGAACTCACATATATTCATGAAAACCTAATAGGTTCAGATCTTAAATCATGGCACTCGGGCCCTCGTGATAAGCATTAAGCATAGCAAATTCATAGCAACATCTATCTCAGAACATAGTGGATACTAGGGATCAAACCCTAACAAAACTAACTTGATTACATGGTAAATCTCATCCAACCCATCCGTCCAGCAAGCCTATGATGGAATTACTCACGCACGGCGGTGAGCAGAAATAGGTTATGGAGGATGGTTGACGATGACGACGGCGACGAATCCCTCTCTCTGGAGCCCCAAACGGACTCCAGATCAGCCCTCCCGAGAGAGATTAGGGCTTGGCGGCGGCTCCGTATCGTAAAAGGCAATGAAAATTTCTCTTTGATTTTTTTCTCCGCAAAACGGAATATATAGAGTTGGAGTTGAGGTCGATGGAGCATCAGTGGGCCCACGAGAGAGGGGGGCGCGCCCAGGGGGAGGAGGCGCGCCCCCCACCCTCGTGGACAGGGTGTGGGCCCCCTGTGTCACATCCCTAGCTGCTGGTAGTGCTCTAGGCTAGCTTCATGTGTGCATCATGTTTAAATTCTGGAAATTTGAACTGAGGGAAATTGGAAGCCTCAAAACTTAAATAAAAGAAGGGCAGAAACCCTAAAAATCTCATTCATTGTTCCAAAATGCTCTTCTTAAATGTTTGATAATTTTTGGTAAGGGTTCTGGTCCCAACCAAAATATTGAACATTTTTAAGGATTTATTTTTGGGACTTTGGATTTAATTCATTAACTATTTGAATTTGAATTATATTCATATAATTAGAATATAATTTCAAATACCCCTGAAATATTTTATAAGCTTTTGGAAAAGTCCATCTAGCAATATAAAATATTCAGAGGAGTTTTTGGCCTTGTTTGAATTATTTTAAATTCAAAACAGTGGCAAAATAAATTAAATAAAACAAAAAAAACAGAGCAGAAAACCTACCTGGGCCACTTACTGGCGCCACTTACCTGGCCCAGCTCCCTCTGGCCGGCCCAGCCCACCTCCTCCCCCTTGTCCTCTTCCTCCTCTGCTAGGAGGACGAACAGAGGCGAGGCGTGGCGCGCGCCCGAGAGGCCTCGGCCACCTCCTGCTTCCCCCCTGGCCACCTCCTGCCTGGTTGCCTCCCTCCTCAACGCCCGGAGACGCCACGCACTCCCCCTCGCCCCCTGCACCTCTCCTCTCTCCCCCTGGACCCCATTCCCTCCTCTGCTTCCCTCTCGCGCACACCACCGAGCGGAGCTCGCCGTCATCGTCGCCGTACCCATGGCCACCGGCCACCCCTAGCCTCCCCGACGCCTCCCAAAGCTCTGCCTCGACCTACTCTTCCTCCCCACCCCTCCAAGCAACACCCGGAGCCCTGCAGTGACGCCATCACCGCCATCTTCGTCGCCACGGCCGGCGATCGCCGCCGTTCGATTCACCGCCGACAGGTCGCCCCCGAGCCCACTAAGACGCGCTCTGCAACCACAGTGAGCTCATGGACCGATTCCCCCTCCTCTCCTGCTCGCGCTCTTGCTCTAGCCCCGTTCCCCACCTCCGCCGAAGCTCACCGCCGCCACGGCCGACGAGCTCCATGCTCCTGAGCTCGTCCGCTCGCCCGAGCATCACCAGCGTGCTCACCGCGCTCCTGCGAACCCGAAACACCCACGAGTGCTCCCTGCCATGCCCTATAGCGCCATCTCCGCGGTTGCGCGAACTCCGGCCGCCGCCTTTGAGCTCGCCGCCGTCGATATAGGTCGCCCCCGGCCTAACTAACCGCACCACTCGACGCGCGGGATCTTCAGCGTCACGTAGCTGCCCTCCGCCGGCCATTTGGTCGCCGGAGGAGGAATTCCGACCCCCTCCGCCGTCTCGGGCTTCACCGGCGACGAGCCGTGGACCAAGTCCGGCGAGTTTGACCCCAGTTGGACGCCCTGACTCAATGACAGGTGGGCCAGCCCTGTTAGCTAATTAGGATTAGCACTAAGTGAATTAGTTAAACTAATTACCCCCCCTGCTGACACTGACATGCGGGCCCAGGCTCTAATTAAAATTAGGTTAGTTAGTTAGTCACTGACGTGTGGACCCCACACGTCAGGTTTGACCCGAGCCAGCCCAGTTGACCCTGCTGACGTCACTGTGACGTGGGGCTGACGCAATAAGTATTTTCTGGATTTAAAAATAATCAGGAAATTCCAGAAAATAGCTAAAACTTCAATAAATCATAGAAATTCAACCGTAACTCCAAATTAAATAATTTATATATGAAAAATTATCAGAAAAATTCAAGGAATCCATCTGTACCATTTTCATGCATGTTAGAATAACTTATCACTACTGTTTAGGGAAAATGAAGTGAATGACATTTAAATAACCACATATGGAGTTTGAATTTGAATCTTGGATTCAAACCAACTTCATTTAATCTGGTTTTAGGTGCATTAGCCCAAAACACATTCATATTGCCATGTCATAGCATGCATCATATTGTGCATTGCATTGATCGTGTTTTTTCTGTATTGCCGGTAATTGTCCCCTCTCGATAGACGTGTACCGACGATGTGATCGATGACACCGATGAAGAGCTATATTATCTTCAGAAGTGCCAGGCAAGCAAAACCCCCTTGTTCATTCCGATAAAATCCCACTCTCTCGCTCTTGCTCTCTTTTACTGCATTAGGACAACATCGACATATTTGATACTTGCTGCGGTAGCTGAACCCCTTTATCCTTTGCATGACCTGTCATTGCCACAGTAAATAGATGAAACCCACTAGCATGAGTAGGAGTTGTTTGAGCCCTGATGTGCCTACTCATTCATGCTTGTTGTCATGCCTGCTACTGCTTAGAGTTGTGTCAGGTCTGATTCATCGGGGATGAATCAGAGGCGTGTGAACATGTCCCAATGTGTGTGAGCTAAGTGTGTGAACACGATTTGGTAAAGGTAGCGGTGAGAGGCCATGTAGGAGTACATGGTGGGTTGTCTCATAGCAGCCGTCCTCAGGAACTGAGTTCTGTGTTTGTGATCCATGACCAGCTACTACCACACATTGGAATGCTTAAGTGCCCCTCTCGACTTATTAATCAACATGATCTCTGTCCAGGAGTTGCAACTAGTTTCTGGCATTTGTAGGTAGTGTTAGTAGTCTACCAAGTGGCACCCGGTACAGGTGGGCTTGGGACAGACTAGGCACAGTGGCCCGGTGTACCAAGTGGCACCCGGTTGGTGGGCTTGGGAACCCTGCACACATCGTTTGGGGCCGTAAGCGACACCCCGGCCGGATCTCCTTGCGGATGGAACCCGAATAGGCGATAAACCTGGACTAGAGACTTGTTCGGTTAGTCAGGTCGTGGCCGACTCCCTCGCCCGGCTTCCGCTTGAAGGTTGCCGAGGTACATGTCGTGTACAGGGCGATAAGTGGCGAAAGCGTGTGTGAAGAAGTACACCCCTGCAGGGTTATCATTATCTATTCGAATAGCCGGATTCCTCGGATATGGAAACGTGGACCCCTTGTACAGTTCATAGACAAGTGAAAGTGGATACTCTAAAATACGCAAGATAAGCGTGAGTGCTATGGATGGCGTTCTCGTAGGGAGACGGGAGCGGATCCATAGTGGTGTATTGATATGGTGAATATGTGGACTCGTGTGCGCCACCTCAAAAGAATTACTTGCAGTCGTAGTTCAGGATAGCCATCGAGTCAAAGCTGGCTTGCTGCAGTCAAACTCCACCATCCCCTTTGCTGATAATGATGCATATGTAGTTAGTTCTGATGTAAGTCTTGCTGGGTACATTTGTACTCACGTTGCTTAATTTATGTTTTTGCAGAGAGACTTCGGTCTCACTAGTAGTTCCGCGTGGACTTCGACGTTTAGCTTGTTACCTCAGCTACGATCTTGTGCCCTCGGCAGGATCTGATAGATAGTCAGGCTTCTCAGCCTTTTTCATTTATAAATGTCTGTACTCAGACATGATAGCTTCCGCTTGTGCTTTGACTTGTGTGCTCTGATTGTTGGGTCATGAGACCCATGTTTGTAATATCTCGCTCCTCGGAGCCTAATGAATAAACTACTTGAGTCGTAGAGTCATTTTGTGATGCCATGTTGTACTGCACATATCGAGCATATTGTGTGCATGTTATTGAAATGCTTGGTATGTGTGGGATCTGACTGTCTAGTTGTTTATCTTTAGTAGCCTCTCTTACCGGGAAATGTCTCCTAGTGTTTCCACCGAGCCATGGTAGCTTGCTACTGCTCCGGAACACTTAGGCTGGCCGGCATGTGTCCTTCTTCGTTCCTGTGTCTGTCCCTTCGGGGAAATGTCACGCGATGAATACCGGAGTCCTGTTAGCCTGCTACAGCTCGGTTCACCGGAGTCCTGCTAGCCCAGTGCTACAGCCTGGATTCACTCGCTGATGACCGACGCGTTCGATGCTGGGTCATGGATGCCTGTCCCTGTAAGTTTGTGCCACTTTGGGTTTACGACTAGCCATGTCAGCCCGGGCTCCTTATCATATGGATGCTAGCGACACTGTCATATACGTGTGCCAAAAGGCGCAAACGGTCCCGGGTAAAGGTAAGGCGACACCCGTGGGAATACCGTGCGTGAGGCCGCAAAGTGATATGAAGTGTTACATGCTAGATCTATGTGGCATTGAGTCGGGGTCCTGACAGCGTAGCCGAGAAGTACACCCCTGCAGGGTTATCATTATCTATTCGAATAGCCGGATTCCTCGGATATGGAAACGTGGACCCCTTGTACAGTTCATAGACAAGTGAAAGTGGATACTCTAAAATACGCAAGATAAGGGTGAGTGCTATGGATGGCGTTCTCGTAGGGAGACGGGAGCGGATCCATAGTGGTGTATTGATATGGTGAATATGTGGACTCGTGTGCGCCACCTCAAAAGAATTACTTGCAGTCGTAGTTCAGGATAGCCACCGAGTCAAAGCTGGCTTGCTGCAGTCAAACTCCACCATCCCCTTTGCTGATAATGATGCATATGTAGTTAGTTCTGATGTAAGTCTTGCTGGGTACATTTGTACTCACGTTGCTTAATTTATGTTTTTGCAGAGAGACTTCGGTCTCACTAGTAGTTCCGCGTGGACTTCGACGTTTAGCTTGTTACCTCAGCTACGATCTTGTGCCCTCGGCAGGATCTGATAGATAGTCAGGCTTCTCAGCCTTTTTCATTTATAAATGTCTGTACTCAGACATGATAGCTTCCGCTTGTGCTTTGACTTGTGTGCTCTGATTGTTGGGTCATGAGACCCATGTTTGTAATATCTCACTCCTCGGAGCCTAATGAATAAACTACTTGAGTCGTAGAGTCATTTTGTGATGCCATGTTGTACTGCACATATCGAGCATATTGTCTGCATGTTATTGAAATGCTTGGTATGTGTGGGATCTGACTATCTAGTTGTTTATCTTTAGTAGCCTCTCTTACCGGGAAATGTCTCCTAGTGTTTCCACCGAGCCATGGTAGCTTGCTACTGCTTCGGAACACTTAGGCTGGCCGGCATGTGTCCTTCTTCGTTCATGTGTCTGTCCCTTCGGGGAAATGTCACGCGATGAATATCGAAGTCCTGTTAGCCTGCTACAGCCCGGTTCACCGGAGTCCTGCTAGCCCAGTGCTACAGCCTGGATTCACTCGCTGATGACCGACACGTTCGATGCTGGGTCATGGATGCCTGTCCCTGTAAGTTTGTGCCACTTTGGGTTTACGACTAGCCATGTCAGCCCGGGCTCCTTATCATATGGATGCTAGCGACACTGTCATATACGTGTGCCAAAAGGCGCAAACGGTCCCGGGTAAAGGTAAGGCGACACCCGTGGGAATACCGTGCGTGAGGCCGCAAAGTGATATGAAGTGTTACATGCTAGATCTATGTGGCATTGAGTCGGGGTCCTGACAGCGTTGGTATCAGAGCTTGACTGCCTGTAGGATTACCAAGCCAAACTGGTCGAAGTTGAGTCTAGAAATGCTTTAGTTATATAAGGGAATTGATTGTGGGATGGAACGTAAGGCTCTTTTTACTCCTTATACTTTATGCCCTTCTGATCTGAGTCATCTTATCTTTCCTACGGGGATTAAGAACTAGGCTATCTCTTTTTTCTATCAGGATCACGTGTTACTAATCCGTAGACTTATAAGATTGTTGATTCAAGCCTTAGTTCAGCTCCTACTACTTCCGTACGTTAACTGTTGATCTCGAAACCTTGATATTGTGTTTCTGAGTGGTTATGCCACCATTTTTGTGAATGTCTCAAATCTTTTCTGAGCATTTACAGCTGTTATGCTGTCCGAGTCATCCCAGGTTTCTAAATAGTCGGATGCATTTGCAAATCCCTTCCTCCTGTTTCCGATGTGCCTTTGGTCAGATTAATCACACAAATCAGTGAGTTGAGGTACTTTATTGCCTTGACATATATGTTGGAGCTAGTATTATGACCCTAGGTGTCTCAGGGGATCATCTAGTAATTTAGCCATGATTTGTGTTCCCAGTGTGATGATTCTGGCCATCATTCTCGAAAGCATCCCGTGATGCTACTTAGTAGTAGGTATTCTATTCCTGGGTTTTGAACCCGAGATTCACTCTACTTACTTCATGTTGATAGTGTTTGCTAGTTCCTTTAGGATATTAGTAACCTTTGCGATAGTCCTTGAAGTCTGTGGTATCTTCTTCTTCCAAATACCATGAACTACTTATGGCAGAAGTTCCTCGTTGAACTGAAATATCACAACAGGATTATTCTTGATGAGTTCTCCATTATATATTGTGGCTCTGCCAGTTCAACCTTCCTGCATAGTTTATCCGGAAGAAACATGTTGAGCTCTGCTCGACATACTAATCTATGCATCCACAACTCAGAAAAACATATGTTCCTTTGGGTTGTCCCTCTTTAGTTGTCTTCTGACCTTGTCTGTCAACTGATAGTCAAGAGTATGCGTGCATTCGTCATCGATGCCTATTATTCTTGTGGTCCGTCAAGCCATTCCATTCAGGATGACTAGGAGAAACAAACTCCAGTACCTCATCTATATTCAGGATTGGGTCAAAGCAGTTGTACTCCGCAGATCAAATACTAATCCAATTTTTGTTCTGTCCCACCCTGGAGTGTTACCATCTTTATATTAAGATTATCATGGGAATGGCACACCATCCTATGAATTCTTGATTTAGTGATACTCTCGCCATCATTATTCATTCCTCGGTTTCGTGTTGTCGCCACCGGAACGCCAATAAGTGAATCGTGATGTGTGAATTCAATACTCCTAGCAACCTTGTTGCTTGGTAGTTAATGAACAATAACCTCATTCTTAGCATGTTGATTTCTGAATCATCCTTCTAAGGCTGATCGTGCTACCTAGTCCTTATTTTGGTGCACCCTTCGATTGATGAGTTAGGATCTTGTCAAGTCCTCAACCATTTGATCATATCGTCTTGCCCTCAAAGGCAAGATTGTTCTCGAGCTTAGTAACATACCGGTGGTTCGTGACTTTTCAAATATCTTCTTGGAAGCGTTACCGGGTTATTTCTTGACTGTTATGTTGGGCTCGTGGTCAAGTTGGTTTCTTGTGAACCACCCTTTCTCCAAGAATCTGTGTTGGATATCCCGGAGCTAGTTGGTTAAGCTAGACAACAACTTGGAGAGTTGGAAGATAAAAGCTTGCCTGACTTAGTTCGTTCCAAAGGGATATTCTGGTGTAGTGTGTGTTGAAGAACGATGATATCTTCATCGATTGGTCCCTATGATCAGTTGCTGGACCTATTGTCTTATCAATCCTTTGATTTGAGTGTGGGCTATCTTCAAATCAAATCAGAACCAACGATGTTTGTAATGCTGTCTTATTCGTGGTTTTTCCTCGAGCATACACCATTATATCTTTTAGTCTGACCAATGCTATCACCGTGTTCACTTAACTATGGAATTCCTTTTAAAAAGGGAAACCGGATGAATTGTTGTTGAGCCCATCGACAACATCTTGGTCTTCTCCATAATTTTGCTGAACATTAAGCTAGTGTTGGAAACTTTTGAAAGCATCTGTTCATGCTAACTCATGAAGCATATGATGGATGAAGGAAGTGACTTCCTTGGATTCACGTGCATTTGATGTAAGTTGCCGCCGTGGGTTTGAGAAAGGTTTGTTTTGTTTCCTCTAGAATCGTCCCAAGTCAGTCATGCATGTGCAAAGTATACTATGGTTTGGTAGATTAATTACCTCCACTCCATATGTATTCCGTAGCACCCCAAGCCACTAATTGATTTGTTCTAGGAGAAGGAGTTCTTCTTAAGAGCTAACCCGGGCTTAATCAAGAATTTTGATATCCTCGATGATGGTTCCCAACCAGAACTCGGTAGTGTTTTATTATAAGACTACCATGTGGTCATGCTTGTCTGGGACAACATGTTCACATGTTTGTAGCAGAACCAGCTCATGTTTTGGAGCTTGCTATCGTAGTTCATTTCCTGAGGATCTCGCAACGTCATCTCGTCGATTTGTGTTGCAAACTTTCATTTTTCTTCCTAGACTCGATGAGTCTGGATTATCCTGACACCAACCAGATCTGAGTCTCAGGCAGATATGATGGTTGGAATATTTCCCAAGAACTATAATATTGGTCCCTCGATAACCGGTAAAGTGGATGTCGTGGCCAACACACCCAGCCGGAAGACCTATTATTGTAGTATCTTGTTTGAGGAAGTTGGCCACCTCCCCATAAGGATTTCGTAGGATTTACCTCCGTAACTGTTCCTTATGGATTCTATTGCTCCCGAAGTCTGACCTTTACTTGATGTTCTAGTTATCAAACCATATCTATGAATGGGTTACACTAGCATGTCAAGGAGAACATTAGAGGCGGAGTGCTAAATGTCTCTCGGTCGATCATCCAGATTTTCTTTCCTTGGCATTGCTAGGGTGAAATCTGAAAAAGGTTATCTTCCTTTGCTTCTGCATCATCCATCATCATTCATCACGGTAGTATGTTGTGTGGTCAGCACCCTTGACACGGATGTTGATAAAACCTTGATGATTGTGGAAATGCTCAAGTTCTTGAGAGCACGCACAAGCGCTAGGTGTTATCATCGGCACTAACTGGGTTTGCTCTCAGTTTCCTCGGCAATGCTATGACCTATTCAAACAGTGAATTCACTCTCTATTGTGGGTTCTTCCCCCAGTTACCAGAATCATTCCCAGCATTTGCATTTTGTTCCCAGCTTGCACCGCAAATGTGTCATTCTAGCATGGGTCTCTTCCATTTCTGGTGACAAGCAAATTCATCCATTACGTTGTCTTCAACAAGGTAATCCACATCATCCAAGTTTGAGTATGCCATTCTACCGAACCCCTCCAAACGATCACTCAAGAATTGCCTTAGGCTGGTATAAAGAGTTTCAATGATCTTGGTATCAAAAGTAATTCTTTTTGCCACTTAAGGGGATATACCTTCGAGTCACCCTCCCTAGGGTGCATCATTATGGTGTCATGTCAACTTAACTCCTCGCTACGTTGACAATCGTTTACCACCTTCTTAAGCGTGAAATTGTTGTCTACCTAGTGAACTTTCGTCATTTGCCTCACTCCATTCTTATGGATGTGTGCTTCGTCCCTCAGCTCGAGAGATGTTGCTATGTCACATTCCGGGAGTTAATCCTGAGTTGTTCGACCTTCGAGAAGACCGATCCTTCCAGAGTTTTCCTTTCCTCTTCTTGTCATGATTAGCTGGAGTTCTCAGAGCAAGACGACAAGACAGAGATGGTGTTCAAATCAACGTTCATTTGAAGTGCAACCTGGATCGTGAAGATGGTACTAGTTTGCTTTTCCCCTTCATCCTACCCTACGCTTGAATCTCGAGACGAGATTCTTGTTTAGTGGGGGTGAGTTGTCACATCCATAGCTGCTGGTAGTGCTCTAGGCTAGCTTCATGTGTGCATCATGTTTAAATTCTGGAAATTTGAACTGAGGGAAATTGGAAGCCTCAAAACTTAAATAAAAGAAGGGCAGAAACCCTAAAAATCTCATTCATTGTTCCAAAATGCTCTTCTTAAATGTTTGATAATTTTTGGTAAGGGTTCTGGTCCCAACCAAAATATTGAACATTTTTAAGGATTTATTTTTGGGACTTTGGATTTAATTCATTAACTATTTGAATTTGAATTATATCCATATAATTAGAATATAATTTCAAATACCCCTGAAATATTTTATAAGCTTTTGGAAAAGTCCATCTAGCAATATAAAATATTTAGAGGAGTTTTTGGCCTTGTTTGAATTATTTTAAATTCAAAACAGTGGCAAAATAAATTAAATAAAACAAAAAAAACAGAGCAGAAAACCTACCTGGGCCACTTACTGCCGCCACTTACCTGGCCCAGCTCCCTCTGGCCGGCCCAGCCCACCTCCTCCCCCTTGTCCTCTTCCTCCTCTGCCAGGAGGACGAACAGAGGCGAGGCGTGGCGCGCGCCCGAGAGGCCTCGGCCACCTCCTGCTTCCCCCCTGGCCACCTCCTGCCTGGTTGCCTCCCTCCTCGACGCCCGGAGACGCCACGCACTCCCCCTCGCCCCCTGCACCTCTCCTCTCTCCCCCTGGACCCCATTCCCTCCTCTGCTTCCCTCTCGCGCACACCACCGAGCGGAGCTCGCCGTCATCGTCGCCGTACCCATGGCCACCGGCCACCGCTAGCCTCCCCGACGCCTCCCAAAGCTCTGCCTCGACCTACTCTTCCTCCCCACCCCTCCAAGCAACACCCGGAGCCCTGCAGTGATGCCATCACCGCCATCTTCGTCGCCACGGCCAGCGATCGCCGCCGTTCGATTCACCGCCGACAGGTCGCCCCCGAGCCCACTGAGACGCGCTCTGCAACCACAGTGAGCTCATGGACCGATTCCCCCTCCTCTCCTGCTCGCGCTCTTGCTCTAGTGTCACATCCCTAGTTCTGTCCTGACCTATGCTAGCTAGTCATGTGTGCATCATGTTTAAATTCCATTTAAATTTGAAATGGGGATTTGTGAAACCCTCAGAATCATTTTTGGAAATGACCCAAATAAAAAATTGCTCCAAAAAGGTCCAAGAAAATGCTCATGTTGCTCTCTGAAACTATTGGACAGAGATAAAAATCAAACCAATATTTTTAGGAGCCCATAAGTATTTATTTTGGGCATTTGGAATTAATGCATAAATACTTGCATTGGAAATATATTATTTATATATATTAATATATGTCCAAAAATTATGCCACTTGTTGGGGAGCTCTGGAATAATGTCATTAGTTCCTACAAAAATTGGCATAAGGTAACAAATTGATTTAGTATTAAAACTAAATCAAAACAAACTACAGAAAATAGAAAACAATAAAAATAAGAGAGAGAGAGAGAGAAGTAAGTTACCTGGCGCCTACCAAGCCCACCTGGGCCTCACCTGGCCGGCCCAGCTAGCAGCCCGGCCACCTGGCCAGCCCACCTCCCCCTGTCGTCTTCCTCCCCTCGCCCCGAAGCAGCTCGGTGGCGAGCGCTGGCGACGCCGTGGCCTCCTCCCTGCCTGCCTCACGCCCTCGAGGCCCTTCCAGCGCCACGGAGACGGCCACGCAACCCCTCGGACCCCTCTCATTCTTTCCCCGAGCTCCTCTCCTCCTCTGGCTCCCTCGCGCGCAACCACCGAATGCAGCCGTCGCCGCCGACTAGAACCACCGCGGCCACAGGCCCTCCCCCGCCTCGCCGACGTGTTCATGGCCTCCGTTTCGACCTCCTCGTCCTCCCCGTCGACTCACTCGACGCCGGATGCCTCAAAACACCGTCACCGGCCTCTTCTTCATCGCCGGCCGCCGCGGATCCCCATCATCGACTCGTCGCCGTCCGGCCTTCCCCGAGCCTGCTTCGACGTCCGCTGCAACCGCCGTGAGCCACCGAACCTTTTCCCCCTCTCCGTTCCCTCTCTGGCACGCCGTAGCCGCCTCGCCCCTTTCGCCCGACTGCGTCGCCGCCTGCACTCACCGCCGACACGACTCCGGCGACCATTTGGTCCGGGCGTCGTGTCCAACATGCTCGCTGCCTCGCGTAGCTGCTGTAGGTGCCACGAACGCGATACCACGGCCGCAGCAGCCCCGTAGCCAGAAACAACCGAACGCCGGCGCCGCCTCGAGCTCGTTTCCGGCGAGCTCCGGCCGTCCCCGCTGCTGCCGCAAGCCTCCCTGGATGCGGGCGAGCCCCAGCTCCCCGCGCGTGCACTCGGCCGGCCGTTTGGTCGCCGGAGACGCAAACCCGAGGCTCGCCACCGCGGCTGGCCTCGCCGGCGTCAAGCCGCCGGTGGGTTTGACCCACTTTGACCACGGCGGGACCCCCCCTGTGTCCATGACATGTGGGGCCGGCCCTGTTAATTAGGCTAGGATTAGTGTTAACTAAATATTAGTTAGTTTAATAGACACTGACAATGGGCCCCAGGCCGCTAACTAAATTAGATTAGTTAGGTTAGTCACTGACGGATGGGACCCACAGGTCAGGATTGACCTGGACCAGCCCGTTGACCCGCTGACGTCATAGTGACGCAATGCTGACGCAATAAGTATTTTCTGGATTTATTATAATTCAGGAAATTCCAGAAAATAGCTAAAACTTCAAAAATTCATAGAAATTCAACCGTAACTCCAAATTAAATAATTTATATATGAAAAATTATCAGAAAAATTCAAGGAATCCATCTGTACCATTTTCATGCATGTTAGAACAACTTATAGATGCTGTTTAGCACAAATCATACTAATGGCATTTAAATATCCACATATGGAGTTTGAATTTGAATCTTGGATTCAAACCAACTTCATTTAATCTGGTTTTAGGTGCATTAGCCCAAAACACATTCATATTGCCATGTCATAGCATGCATCATATTGTGCATTGCATTGATCGTGTTTTTCTGTATTTGCCGGTATTTGTCCCCTCTCGATAGACGTGATACCGATGATGTGATCGTTGACACTGATGAAGACTCAATGTTATCTTCAGAAGTGCCAGGCAAGCAAAACCCCCTTGTTCATTCCGATAAAATCCCACTCTCTCGCTCCTGCTCTCTTTTACTGCATTAGGACAACACCGATTCATCTGTTACTTGCTGCGGTAGCTGAACCCCTTTATCCTTTGCATGACCTGTCATTGCCACAGTAAATAGATGAAACCCACTAGCATGAGTAGGAGTTGTTTGAGCCCTGTTGTGCCTACTCATTCATGCTTGTTTGTCATGCCTGCTACTGCTTAGAGTTGAGTCAGGTCTGATTCATCGGGGATGAATCAGAGGTGTGTGAACATGTCCTACTGTGTGTGAGCTAAGTGTGTGAACACGATTTGGTAAAGGTAGCGGTGAGAGGCCATGTAGGAGTACATGGTGGGTTGTCTCATTGCAGCCGTCCTCAGGAACTGAGTTCTGTGTTTGTGATCCATGATTCAGCTACTACCACGCATTGGGCCCGAAACCAATGGACCCTCTCGGCTTCTTGATCACCCTTGTCCTCTGTCCAGGAGTTGCAAGTAGTTTCTGGTGTTTGTAGTATGCTGGAGGCCGTGCGCAGTGCTGACCGTAGGGGTGGGCTGTGATGCGGTAGGCACGTGGCACGGTGTACCGGGCGCCCGTTTGGTGTCTCGGGAACCCTGTTCACATCGTTTGGGGCTGTGAGCGAAACTCCGGCCGGATCTCCTCATGGATGGAACCCGAATAGGCGATAAACCTGGACTAGAGACTTGAGTGATTAGGTAGGCCGTGGCCGACACCCACGTTGGGCTTCCGCTTGAAGGTTGCCGAGTACATGTCGTGTAAACGGCGGTAAGTGGTGAGAGCGTGTGTGAAGAAGTACACCCCTGCAGGGTTAACATCATCTATTCGAATAGCCGTGTCCGCGGTAAAGGACTTCTGGGTTGCTTATATCAGTTCATAGACAAGTGAAAGTGGATACTCTAAAATACGCAAGATAAGCGTGAGTGCTATGGATGGCGTTCTCGTAGGGAGACGGGAGCGGATCCATAGTGGTGTATTGATATGGTGAATATGTGGACTCGTGTGCGCCACCTCAAAAGAGTTATTGCAGTCGTAGTTTAGGATAGCCACCGAGTCAAAGCTGGCTTGCTGCAGTTAAACCCCACCATCCCCTTGTTGATAATGATGCATATGTAGTTAGTTCTGATGTAAGTCTTGCTGGGTACATTTGTACTCACGTTTGCCTATCTTATGTTTTTGCAGAGAGACTTCAGTCTCACTAGTAGTTCCACGTGGACTTCGACGTTTAGCTTGATACCTCAGCTACGATCTTGTGCCCTCGGCAGGATCTGATCGATAGTCAGGCTTCTCAGCCTTTTCATTTATAGATGTCTGTACCCAGACATGATAGCTTCCGCTTGTGCTTTGACTTGTATGCTCTGATTGTTGGGTCGTGAGACCCATGTTTGTAATATCTCGCTCCTCGGAGCCTATTGATTAAAATACTTGAGTCGTAGAGTCATGTTGTGATGCCATGTTGTATTTGCACATATCGAGCATATTGTGTGTATGTTATTGAAATGCTTGGTATGTGTGGGATCTGACCAACCTAGTTGTTTATCTTTAGTAGCCTCTCTTACCGGGAAATGTCTCCTAGTGTTTCCACCGAGCCATGGTAGCTTGCTACTGCTCCGGAACACTTAGGCTGGCCGGCATGTGTCCTTCTTCGTTCCTGTGTCTGTCCCTTCGGGGAAATGTCACGCGATGAATACCGGAGTCCTGTTAGCCCGCTACAGCCCGGTTCACCGGAGTCCTGCTAGCCCAGTGCTACAGCCTGGATTCACTCGCTGATGACCGACACGTTCGATGCTGGGTCATGGATGCCTGTCCCTGTAAGTCTGTGCCACTTTGGGTTTACGACTAGCCATGTCAGCCCGGGCTCCTTATCATATGGATGCTAGCGACACTGTCATATACGTGTGCCAAAAGGCGCAAACGGTCCCGGGCAAAGGTAAGGCGACACCCGTGGGAATACCGTGCGTGAGGCCGCAAAGTGATATGAGGTGTTACATGCTAGATCGATGTGGCATTGAGTCGGGGTCCTGACAGCGTTGGTATCAGAGCTTGACTGCCTGTAGGATTACCAAGCCAAACTGGTCGAAGTTGAGTCTAGAAATTCTTTAGTTATATAAGGGAATTGATTGTGGGATGGAACGTAAGGCTCTTTTTACTCCTTATACCTTATGCCTTCTGATCTGAGTCATCTTATCTTTCCTACGGGGATTAAGAACTAGGCTATCTCTTCTTTCTATCAGGATCACGTCTTACTAATCAGTGGACTTATAAGATTGTTGGATTTAAGTCTCAGTTCAGTTCCTACTACTTCCGTATGTTAATTGTTGATCTCGAAACCTTGATATTGTGCTTCTGAGTGGTTATGCCACCATTTTTGTGAATGTCTCAAATCTTTTCTGAGCATTTACAGCCGTTATGCTGTCCGAGTCATTCTAGGTTTCTAAATAGTCTGATGCATTTGCAAAATCCTTTCCCTCTGGTTTTCGATGCTCCTTTATGCCAGCTCAATCACACTAGTTGTTGAGTTGAGGTATTCTATTGCCTTGACATTATGTTGGAGTTACTATTATGACCCTAGGTGTCTCAGGGGATCATCTAGTAGTCTAGCCATGATTTATGTTCCAGTGTGATGACTCTGGCCGTCATTATCGAAAGCATCCCGTGATGCCATTTAGTAGTAGGTATTCTATCCCTGGGTTTTGAACCCGAGATTCACCCTACTTGCTTCATGTTGATAGTTTTGCTCGTTCCTTTAGGTTATTAGTAACCTTTGCATTAGTCCTTGATGTTCGTGGTATTCCTTTCCTCCAAATACTATGAACCGCTTATGGCAGATGTTCCTCGCTGATCGAAAGATCACAATCAGAGTGCTCTCGATGGGTTCTCGATTCTACATTGTGACTCTGCCAGTTCTACCTTTCTGCATGGGATATCCGGAAGAAATATGTGGAATTCGTTCGACATGCTAAACCATGCATCCACAACTCAGAAAATCGTATGTTCCTTTGAGTTGTCCCTCTTTAGTTGTCTTCTGACCCTCGTCTATCAATTGATAGTCAAGAGTATGCATGCATTCGTTTATCGATGCCTATTACCCTTGTGGTCCGTCAAGCCATTCTGTCCTGAATGACTTGGAGAAACAAACTCCAGTACCTCATCCATATCTAGGATTGGGTCAAAGTAGTTGTATTCCGCAGATCAAATGCCAATCCAGCTTTTGGTTCTGTTCTACCTTGGAGTATTACCCCCTTTATGTCAGAATTGTCATGAGAACTGCACCAACTTTCATGAATTTTGACGTAGTAATACTTCTCACCATCATTAGTCATTCCTCGGCCATCGTGTTGATGCAACCGGAATACCGACAAATGAATTGTGATGTGTGAAATCAATACTCCTAGCAACCTTGTTGCTTGGTAGTTAAAAGGGTAATAATTTCATTCTTAGCATGTTGGTTTTTGAATCATCCTTCTAAGACTTATCGTGCTACCTAGTTCTTATTTCGGTGCACCCTTCGATTGATGAGTTAGGATCTTGTCAAGTCCTCACTCATTTGATCATATCGTCTTGCCCTCAAAAGCGAGATTGTTTTCGAGCTTAGTAACATATCGGTGGTTCGTGATTTTCCGAATATCTTCTCGAAAGTATCACCAGGTCGTCACCTGACCGTTATGTTGAGCCCGTGATCAAGTTGGTTTCTTATGAACCACCTTCTTTCCAAGAATCGGTGTTAGATATCCCTGAGCTAGTTGGTTAAGCTAGACAACAACTTGGAGAGTTGGAAGATAAAAGCTTGCCTGACTTAGTTCGTTCCAAAGGGATATTCTTGTGTGGTGTGTGTTGAAGAAAGATGATATCTTCATCGATTGGTCCTTGTGATCAATTGTTGGATCTATTATCTTACCCAAACCTTTGATTGAGTATGGGCTATCGTCAAATCAAATCTGAACCAGCGATATTCGTAATGTTGTCTTACTCGTGGTTTTTCCTCAAGCATACACCATTATATTCTTGGTCTGACCAATGATATCACCGTGTTCACATGATGGTGGAAGTCCAGTGATATGGAAATTCCGATGAATTGCTGTTGAGCTCATCAGTAGCATTTTGTCTCCCCCCATGAGTCATGTTGAACATCAACCTAGTGTTGAAAATTTTGTAAGCAAAGCCTTCGTGCTCCGTTCATGAAGTCTATGCTTGGATGGAAGAAGTGACTTCCTCTAATTCATGTGCATTTGGTGTAAGTTGCCGCCATGAATTCGAGGAAGATTGTTTTGTTTCCTTTGGAATCATCGCAAGTCAGTCATGCATGTGCGAAGTATTCTATGGTCTGCTATACTGATCATCTTCATTCCATATGCATCCCTAGCACACCAAGCCACTAACTGATTTGTTCTAGGAGAAGGAGTTCTTTTAAGAGCTAACCCGGGCTTAATCAAGAACTTTGATATCCTCGATGATGGTTCCCAACCAGAACTCGGTAGTGCTTTATTATAAGACTACCATGTGGTCATGCTTGTCTGGGACAACATGTTCACATGTTTGTAGCAGAACCAGCTCATGTTTTGGAGCTTGCTATCATAGTTCATTTCCCGGGAATCTCGCAACGTCATCTCGTCGATTTGTGTTGCAAACTTTCGTTTTTCTTCCTAGACTCGATGAGTCCAGAATATCCTGACACCAACCAGATCTGAATCTCAGGCAGATATGATGGTTTGGAACATTTCCCAAGAACTATAATATTGGTCCCTCGATAACCGGTAAAGTGGATGTCGTGGCCAACACACCCAGCCGGAAGACCTATTATTGTAGTATCTTGTTTGAGGAAGTTGGCCACCTCCCCATAAGGATTTCGTAGGATTTACCTCCGTAACTGTTCCTTATGGATTCTATTGCTCCCGAAGTCCGACCTTTACTTGATGTTCTAGATATCAAACCATATCTATGAATGGGTTACACTAGCACATCAAGGAGAACATTAGAAGCGGAGTGCTAAATGTCTCTCGGTCGATCATCCAGATTTTATTTCCTTGGCCTCGCTAAGATGAAATCTGAGAAAGTGTTATCCTCCTTTGCATCTGCATCGTCCATCGCTATTCATCATGGTAGTATGTCGTGTTGTCAGCACCCTTGACGCGGTTGTTGATAAAACCTTGATGATTGTGGAAATGATCAAGTTCTTGAGAGCACGCACAAGCGCTACGTGTTATCATCGGCTCTAACTGGGATTCCTCTCAGTTCCCTCGGCAATGCTATGACCTTTTCAAACAGTGAATTCACTCTCTATTGTTGGGTTCTTCCTCAGTTACCAGAATCATTCCCAGCATTTGCATTTTTGTTCCCAGTTTGCACCGCCAATGTGCCAATCTACCATGGGTCTCTTCCATTTCCAGCGATAAGCAAATTCATCCATTACGTTGTCTTCAACAAGGTAATCCACATCATCCAAGTCGGAGTATGCCATTCTACCGACCCCCTCCAAATGATCGCTCGAGAATTGCCGTAGGTTGGTATAAAAGATTTTCGATGATCTCTGAATCAAAGGTAATTCTTTTTGCCACTGAAGGTAATAATCTACGAATCACCCTCCTCCAGGATGTTTCGTCGTGGTATCATGGCAGCTCAACTCCTCGCTACGTTGACAACCGGTCACCACCTTCTTAGGTGTGGAATTGTTATCTACCTAGTGAATCTTCGTCATCCGTTTCTTCCACCCCTCTTGATGTGTATCTCGTGTCTCAATCCGAGAGATGGTTATATGTCTCATTCCGTGAGTTAATTCTGAGTTGTTCGATCTTCGAGGAGATCGACCCTTCTAGAGTCTCTTTATCTCCAGGTCTTGTTGGCAGGATTTCTCAGAGCAAGACATCAAGACAATGATGGTGAATGAATCAACGTTCAACTGAAGTGCACCCTGGATCGTGAAGATTATACTAGTTGCGTTTACCCTTCACCTTACCCTACGCTTGAATCTCGGGACGAGATTTTTGTTTAGTGGGGGTGAGTTGTCACATCCCTAGTTCTGGCCTGACCTATGCTAGCTAGTCATGTGTGCATCATGTTTAAATTCCATTTAAATTTGAAATGGGGATTTGTGAAACCCTCAGAATCATTTTTGGAAATGACCCAAATAAAAAATTGCTCCAAAAAGGTCCAAGAAAATGCTCATGTTGCTCTCTGAAAATATTGGACAGAGATAAAAATCAAACCAATATTTTTAGGAGCCCATAAGTATTTATTTTGGGCATTTGGAATTAATGCATAAATACTTGCATTGGAAATATATTAGTTATATATATTAATATATGTCCAAAAATTATGCCACTTGTTGGGGAGCTCTGGAATAATGTCATTAGTTCCTACAAAAATTGGCATAAGGTAACAAATTGATTTAGTATTAAAACTAAATCAAAACAAACTACAGAAAATAGAAAACAATAAAAATAAGAGAGAGAGAGAGAGAGAGAGAAGTAAGTTACCTGGCGCCTACCAAGCCCACCTGGGCCTCACCTGGCCGGCCCAGCTAGCAGCCCGGCCACCTGGCCAGCCCACCTCCCCCTGTCGTCTTCCTCCCCTCGCCCCGAAGCAGCTCGGTGGCGAGCGCTGGCGACGCCGTGGCCTCCTCCCTGCCTGCCTCACGCCCTCGAGGCCCTTCCAGCGCCACGGAGACGGCCACGCAACCCCTCGGACCCCTCTCATTCTTTCCCCGAGCTCCTCTCCTCCTCTGGCTCCCTCGCGCGCAACCACCGAATGCAGCCGTCGCCGCCGACTAGAACCACCGCGGCCACAGGCCCTCCCCCGCCTCGCCGACGTGTTCATGGCCTCCGTTTCGACCTCCTCGTCCTCCCCGTCGACTCACTCGACGCCGGATGCCTCAAAACACCGTCACCGGCCTCTTCTTCATCGCCGGCCGCCGCGGATCCCCATCATCGACTCGTCGCCGTCCGGCCTTCCCCGAGCCTGCTTCGACGTCCGCTGCAACCGCCGTGAGCCACCGAACCTTTTCCCCCTCTCCGTTCCCTCTCTGGCACGCCGTAGCCGCCTCGCCCCTTTCGCCCGACTGCGTCGCCGCCTGCACTCACCGCCGACACGACTCCGGCGACCATTTGGTCCGGGCATCGTGTCCAACATGCTCGCTGCCTCGCGTAGCTGCTGTAGGTGCCACGAACGCGATACCACGGCCGCAGCAGCCCCGTAGTCAGAAACAACCGAACGCCGGCGCCGCCTCGAGCTCGTTTCCGGCGAGCTCCGGCCGTCCCCGCTGCTGCCGCAAGCCTCCCTGGATGCGGGCGAGCCCCAGCTCCCCGCGCGTGCACTCGGCCGGCCGTTTGGTCGCCGGAGACGCAAACCCGAGGCTCGCCACCGCGGCTGGCCTCGCCGGCGTCAAGCCGCCGGTGGGTTTGACCCACTTTGACCACGGCGGGACCCCCCCTGTGTCCATGACAGGTGGGGCCAGCCCCTGTTAATTAGGCTAGGATTAGTGTTAACTAAATATTAGTTAGTTTAATAGACACTGACAATGGGCCCCAGGCCGCTAACTAAATTAGATTAGTTAGGTTAGTCACTGACGGATGGGACCCACAGGTCAGGATTGACCTGGACCAGCCCGTTGACCCACTGACGTCATAGTGACGCAATGCTGACGCAATAAGTATTTTCTGGATTTATTATAATTCAGGAAATTCCAGAAAATAGCTAAAACTTCAAAAATTCATAGAAATTCAACCGTAACTCCAAATTAAATAATTTATATATGAAAAATTATCAGAAAAATTCAAGGAATCCATCTGTACCATTTTCATGCATGTTAGAACAACTTATAGATGCTGTTTAGCACAAATCATACTAATGGCATTTAAATATCCACATATGGAGTTTGAATTTGAATCTTGGATTCAAACCAACTTCATTTAATCTGGTTTTAGGTGCATTAGCCCAAAACACATTCATATTGCCATGTCATAGCATGCATCATAATGTGCATTGCATTGATCATGTTTTTCTGTATTTGCCGGTATTTGTCCCCTCTCGATAGACGTGATACCGATGATGTGATCGTTGACACTGATGAAGACTCAATGTTATCTTCAGAAGTGCCAGGCAAGCAAAACCCCCTTGTTCATTCCGATAAAATCCCACTCTCTCTTGCTCCTGCTCTCTTTTTACTGCATTAGGTCAACACCGATTCATCTGTTACTTGCTGCGGTAGTTGAACCCCTTTATCCTTTGCATGACCTGTCATTGCCACAGTAAATAGATGAAACCCACTAGCATGAGTAGGAGTTGTTTGAGCCCTGTTGTGCCTACTCATTCATGCTTGTTTGTCATGCCTGCTACTGCTTAGAGTCGAGTCAGGTCTGATTCATCGGGGATGAATCAGAGGTGTGTGAACATGTCCTACTGTGTGTGAGCTAAGTGTGTGAACACGATTTGGTAAAGGTAGCGGTGAGAGGCCATGTAGGAGTACATGGTGGGTTGTCTCATTGCAGCCGTCCTCAGGAACTGAGTTCTGTGTTTGTGATCCATGATTCAGCTACTACCACGCATTGGGCCCGAAACCAATGGACCCTCTCGGCTTCTTGATCACCCTTGTCCTCTGTCCAGGAGTTGCAAGTAGTTTCTGGTGTTTGTAGTATGCTGGAGGCCGTGCGCAGTGCTGACCGTAGGGGTGGGCTGTGATGCGGTAGGCACGTGGCACGGTGTACCGGGCGTCTGTTTGGTGTCTCGGGAACCCTGTTCACATCGTTTGGGGCTGTGAGCGAAACTCCGGCCGGATCTCCTCATGGATGGAACCCGAATAGGCGATAAACCTGGACTAGAGACTTGAGTGATTAGGTAGGCCGTGGCCGACACCCACGTTGGGCTTCCGCTTGAAGGTTGCCGAGTACATGTCGTGTAAACGGCGGTAAGTGGTGAGAGCGTGTGTGAAGAAGTACACCCCTGCAGGGTTAACATCATCTATTCGAATAGCCGTGTCCGCGGTAAAGGATTTCTGGGTTGCTTATATCAGTTCATAGACAAGTGAAAGTGGATACTCTAAAATACGCAAGATAAGCGTGAGTGCTATGGGTGGCGTTCTCGTAGGGAAACGGGAGCGGATCCATAGTGGTGTATTGATATGGTGAATATGTGGACTCGTGTGCGCCACCTCAAAAGAGTTATTTGCAGTCGTAGTTTAGGATAGCCACCGAGTCAAAGCTGGCTTGCTGCAGTTAAACCCCACCATCCCCCTTGTTGAAATGATGCATATGTAGTTAGTTCTGATGTAAGTCTTGCTGGGTACATTTGTACTCACGTTTGCCTATTTTATGTTTTTGCAGAGAGACTTCAGTCTCACTAGTAGTTCCACGTGGACTTCGATGTTTAGCTTGATACCTCAGCTACGATCTTGTGCCCTCGGCAGGATCTGATCGATAGTCAGGCTTCTCAGCCTTTTCCATTTATAGATGTCTGTACCCAGACATGATAGCTTCCGTTTGTGCTTTGACTTGTATGCTCTGATTGTTGGGTCGTGAGACCCATGTTTGTAATATCTCGCTCCTCGGAGCCTATTGATTAAATACTTGAGTTGTAGAGTCATGTTGTGATGCCATGTTGTATTTGCACATATCGAGCATATTGTGTGTATGTTATTGAAATGCTTGGTATGTGTGGGATCTGACAACCTAGTTGTTTATCCTTGGTAGCCTCTCTTACCGGGAAATGTCTCCTAGTGTTTCCACCGAGCCATGGTAGCTTGCTACTGCTCCGGGACACTTAGGCTGGCCGGCATGTGTCCTTCTTCGTTCCTGTGTCTGTCCCTTCGGGGAAATGTCACGCGATGAATACCGGAGTCCTGTTAGCCCGCTACAGCCCGGTTCACCGGAGTCCTGCTAGCCCAGTGCTACAGCCTGGATTCACTCGCTGATGACCGACACGTTCGATGCTGGGTCATGGATGCCTGTCCCTGTAAGTCTGTGCCACTTTGGGTTTACGACTAGCCATGTCAGCCCGGGCTCCTTATCATATGAATGCTAGCGACACTGTCATATACGTGTGCCAAAAGGCGCAAACGGTCCCGGGCAAAGGTAATGCGACACCCGTGGGAATACCTTGCGTGAGGCCGCAAAGTGATATGAGGTGTTACATGCTAGATCGATGTGGCATTGAGTCGGGGTCCTGACATCTAGCCCCGTTCCCCACCTCCGCCGAAGCTCGCCACCGCCACGGCCGACGAGCTCCATGCTCCTGAGCTCGTCCGCTCGCCCGAGCATCACCAGCGTGCTCACCGCGCTCCTGCGAACCCGAAACACCCACGAGTGCTCCCTGCCATGCCCTATAGCGCCATCTCCGCGGTTGCCCGAACTCCGGCCGCCGCCTTTGAGCTCGCCGCCGTCGATATAGGTCGCCCCCGGCCTAACTAACCGCACCACTCGACGCGCGGGATCTTCAGCGTCACGTAGCTGCCCTCCGCCGGCCATTTGGTCGCCGGAGGAGGAATTCCGACCCCCTCCGCCGTCTCGGGCTTCACCGGCGGCGAGCCGTGGACCAAGTCCGGCGAGTTTGACCCCAGTTGGACGCCCTGACTCAATGACAGGTGGGCCAGCCCTGTTAGCTAATTAGGATTAGCACTAAGCGAATTAGTTAAACTAATTACCCCCCCCCCTGCTGACACTGACATGCGGGCCCAGGCTCTAATTAAAATTAGGTTAGTTAGTTAGTCACTGACGTGTGGACCCCACATGTCAGGTTTGACCCGAGCCAGCCCAGTTGACCCTGCTGACGTCACTGTGACGTGGGGCTGACGCAATAAGTATTTTCTGGATTTAAAAATAATCAGGAAATTCCAGAAAATAGCTAAAACTTCAATAAATCATAGAAATTCAACCGTAACTCCAAATTAAATAATTTATATATGAAAAATTATCAAAAAAATTCAAGGAATCCATCTGTACCATTTTCATGCATGTTAGAACAACTTATCACTACTGTTTAGGGCAAATGAAGTGAATGACATTTAAATAACCACATATGGAGTTTGAATTTGAATCTTGGATTCAAACCAACTTCATTTAATCTGGTTTTAGGTGCATTAGCCCAAAACACATTCATATTGCCATGTCATAGCATGCATCATATTGTGCATTGCATTGATCGTGTTTTTTCTGTATTGCCGGTAATTGTCCCCTCTCGATAGACGTGTACCGACGATGTGATCGATGACACCGATGAAGAGCTATATTATCTTCAGAAGTGCCAGGCAAGCAAAACCCCCTTGTTCATTCCGATAAAATCCCACTCTCTCGCTCCTGCTCTCTTTTACTGCATTAGGACAGCATCGACATATTTGATACTTGCTGCGGTAGCTGAACCCCTTTATCCTTTGCATGACCTGTCATTGCCACAGTAAATAGATGAAACCCACTAGCATGAGTAGGAGTTGTTTGAGCCCTGATGTGCCTACTCATTCATGCTTGTTGTCATGCCTGCTACTGCTTAGAGTTGTGTCAGGTCTGATTCATCGGGGATGAATCAGAGGCGTGTGAACATGTCCCAATGTGTGTGAGCTAAGTGTGTGAACACGATTTGGTAAAGGTAGCGGTGAGAGGCCATGTAGGAGTACATGGTGGGTTGTCTCATTGCAGCCGTCCTCAGGAACTGAGTTCTGTGTTTGCGATCCATGACCAGCTACTACCACACATTGGAATGCTTAAGTGCCCCTCTCGACTTATTAATCAACATGATCTCTGTCCAGGAGTTGCAACTAGTTTCTGGCGTTTGTAAGTAGTGTTAGTAGTCTACCAAGTGGCACCCGGTACAGGTGGGCTTGGGACAGACTAGGCACAGTGGCCCGGTGTACCAAGTGGCACCCGGTTGGTGGGCTTGGGAACCCTGCACACATCGTTTGGGGCCGTAAGCGACACCCCGGCCGGATCTCCTTGCGGATGGAACCCGAATAGGCGATAAACCTGGACTAGAGACTTGTTCGGTTAGTCAGGTCGTGGCCGACTCCCTCGCCCGGCTTCCGCTTGAAGGTTGCCGAGGTACATGTCGTGTACAGGGCGATAAGTGGCGAAAGCGTGTGTGAAGAAGTACACCCCTGCAGGGTTATCATTATCTATTCGAATAGCCGGATTCCTCGTATATGGAAACGTGGACCCCTTGTACAGTTCATAGACAAGTGAAAGTGGATACTCTAAAATACGCAAGATAAGCGTGAGTGCTATGGATGGCGTTCTCGTAGGGAGACGGGAGCGGATCCATAGTGGTGTATTGATATGGTGAATATGTGGACTCGTGTGCGCCACCTCAAAAGAATTACTTGCAGTTGTAGTTCAGGATAGCCACCGAGTCAAAGCTGGCTTGCTGCAGTCAAACTCCACCATCCCCTTTGCTGATAATGATGCATATGTAGTTAGTTCTGATGTAAGTCTTGCTGGGTACATTTGTACTCATGTTGCTTAATTTATGTTTTTGCAGAGAGACTTCGGTCTCACTAGTAGTTCCGCGTGGACTTCGACGTTTAGCTTGTTACCTCAGCTACGATCTTGTGCCCTCGGCAGGATCTGATAGATAGTCAGGCTTCTCAGCCTTTTTCATTTATAAATGTCTGTACTCAGACATGATAGCTTCCGCTTGTGCTTTGACTTGTGTGCTCTGATTGTTGGGTCATGAGACCCATGTTTGTAATATCTCGCTCCTCGGAGCCTAATGAATAAACTACTTGAGTCGTAGAGTCATTTTGTGATGCCATGTTGTACTGCACATATCGAGCATATTGTGTGCATGTTATTGAAATGCTTGGTATGTGTGGGATCTGACTATCTAGTTGTTTATCTTTAGTAGCCTCTCTTACCGGGAAATGTCTCCTAGTGTTTCCACCGAGCCATGGTAGCTTGCTACTGCTCCGGAACACCTAGGCTAGCCGGCATGTGTCCTTCTTCGTTCCTGTGTCTGTCCCTTCGGGGAAATGTCACGCGATGAATACCGGAGTCCTGTTAGCCTGCTACAGCCCGGTTCACCGAAGTCCTGCTAGCCCAGTGCTACAGCCTGGATTCACTCGCTGATGACCGACACGTTCGATGCTGGGTCATGGATGCCTGTCCCTGTAAGTTTGTGCCACTTTGGGTTTACGACTAGCCATGTCAGCCCGGGCTCCTTATCATATGGATGCTAGCGACACTTTCACATACGTGTGCCAAAAGGCGCAAACGGTCCCGGGTAAAGGTAAGGCGACACCCGTGGGAATACCGTGCTTGAGGCCGCAAAGTGATATGAAGTGTTACATGCTAGATCTATGTGGCATTGAGTCGGGGTCCTGACACCCTGGCCTTGATTCTTTTGCCAGTATTTTTTATATTTTCCAAAAGTTATCTCCGTGGATTTTCAGGTCATTCCGAGAACTTTTGTTTTCTGCATAATAAACAACACCATGGCAGTTCTACTGAAAACAGCGTCAGTCCGGGTTAGTTTCATTCAAATCATGCAATTTAGAGTCCAAAACAAGGGCAAAAGTGTTTGGAAAAGTAGATACGTTGGAGATGTATCAACTCCCCCAAGCTTAAACATTTGCTTGTCCTCAAGCAATTCAGTTGATACACTGAAAGTGATAAAGATAAACTTTTACAAACTCTGTTTGCTCTTGTTGTTGTAAATATGTAAAGCCAGCATTCAAGTTTTCAGCAAAGATTATGAACTAACCAAATTCACAATAACACTTAGGTCTCATGTTTACTCATGTCAATAGCATAATCAGCTAGCAAGAAATAATAATGAAACTCGGATGACAACACTTTCTCAAAACAATCATGATATGACAAAATGGTATCTCGCTAGCCCTTTCTGAGACCGCAAAACATAAATGCAAAGCACCTTTAAAGATCAAGGACTGACTAAACATTGTAATTCATGGTAAAAGAGATCCAGTCAAGTCATACCCAATATAAACTAATAGTAATGCATGCAAATGACAGTGTGCTCTCCAGCGGGTGCTTTTTAATAAGAGGGTGATGACTCAACATAAAAGTAAATGGATAGGCCCTTCGTAGAGGGAAGCAGGGATTTGTAGAGGTGCCGGAGCTCGGTTTTAAAATAGAGATGAATAACATTTTGAGCGGTATACTTTCACTGTCAACGCAACAACTATGAGATGGCGATATCTTCCATGCTACATACATTATAGGCGGTTCCCAAACAGAATGGTAAAAGTTTATACTCCCCCACCACCAACAAGCACACTCCACGGCCATCCGAAACAACGGGGTACCATCCATACCAACAACAGTCCTGGGGGAGTTTTGTTTTAATTATTTTTATTTGCTTTGATCTTTTTGATCATGGGACTGGGCATCCCGGCTACTAGCCATTTTCTTGTGAATGAGGAGCGGAGTCCAGTCCCCTTGAGAATAACCCACCTAGCATGGAAGATATAGACAGCCCTAGTTGAAACATGAGCTGCTCGAGTGTACAAAACAGAATTTCATTTGAAGGTTTGGAGTTTGGCACATACAAATTTACTTGGAATGGCAGGTAGATACCGCATATAGGAAGGTATGATGGACTCATACGGAATAACTTTGGGGTTTATGGAGTTTGATTGCACAAGCAGTATTCCCACTTAGTACAGGTGAAGGCTAGCAAAAGGCTGGGAAGCGACCAACTGAGAGAGCAACAACAGTCATGAACATGCATTAGAATTAATCAACATCGAGTGCAAGCATGAGTAGGATATAATCCACCATGAACATAAATATCGTCAAGGCTATGTTGATTTGTTTCAACTACATTTGTGAACATGTGCCAAGTCAAGTCACTCGAATCATCCAAAGGAGGATACCATCCTATCATACCACATCACAATCATTTTAATAACATGTTGGCACGCAAGGTAAACCATTATTAGCTCCTAGCTAATTAAGCATGGCATAAGCGACTATAATCTCTAAATGTCATTGCAAACATGTTTATTCATAGTAGGCTGAATCGGGAACGATGAACTCATCATATTTACAAAAACAAGAGAGGTCGAGTTCATACCAGCTTCTCTCATCTCAATCAGTCCATCATATATCGTCATTATTGCCTTTCACTTGCACGACCGAATAGTGTGTATAATAATAATAGTGCACGTGCATTGGACTAAGCTGGAATCTGCAAGCATTCAATTCAAGACAGAAGACAAAGTAATATGGGCTCTAAGTTAAATCAACAATCATGCATATGAGAGCCACTAAACATTTTCATTATGGTCTTCTCCTCTCGACCCCCAAAGGAAAGAAAATAAATAAAACTATTTACATGGGAAAGCTCCCAACAAGTAAAAGAAGAACGAGAAATCTTTTTGGGTTTTCTTTTAATTACTACTACAAGCATAGAAATTAAACTAACTAATTTTTTTGGTTTTTCTTAAGGTTTATCAAACACACAAGAAGAAAGCTAGAAAAATAAATAAACTAGCATGGATAATACAATGAAAGAGTATGAGCACCAACAACTAGAATAGTGTGTGAACATGAATGTAAAGTCGGTGAGAAATATGTACTCCCCCAAGCTTAGGCTTTTGGCCTAAGTTGGTCTAATGCCAAGGATCGCGGCTACTCTCCCCGGTGTACTGAGAAGTGTCATCAGGATACCACTGGCTAGCGATCTCCTCTGGGTCCCACTGATAAGATGATGGATGATAAGGGTCCAGGGGAGGTTCCGGCTCAGGCGCTGGAGCGAATGTCTGGCCTCGATGAGCGTACACCGCTTCCGGCAAGCAAGGTAATTATTTGCAGTTAAATCAAACAACAAAGGTGCGGGCAGGGTAATAATCTCATTGTGTTTCTTATTAAATCTAAGGTTATACAGAACCATCTTATCTTCGTTGTCAACAATAAACTCATGCGCTACCATGCTCCTGTAATCTAAAAAGGAAAGAGGCAGCATTGTCTCCTCTTTCTCATAATGCCTAATAGGTATCTCAAAATGTTCAGCAAGGCATGCAGCATAGATACCTCCAAAGATGGGGCCCTTCGTACAGTTCAGGTATAGCCGTTTAGCAATAACGGCACCCATACTAAAAGTATTATCACCAAACAAGGCATGGAGCAGAATAATAATATCGGGAACACTGAAGTTTCCAGTGTTTCCACGACCAATTAAGCATCGACTAGCAAATATGGCAAAGTACCGTAAGATAGGAAAATGTATGCTAGTGATTCTCGCATCGGAACCCTTCTTCGAATCCCCTACAGTAATAGTGTTAACAAAACCATCTACATCTTTATGATGTGGTTCATCTAAGCTGCCCTCAAAGGGTATTCTACATACCGCGCAAAAATTACGTAATGACATTTCCTATTCATCATATAAATGAAAAGATACTAAAGGAGGTGAATTCTTAGGATAATAGTAAAAGTTTTGCACGAAAGTATTGGTGAGTAAGAGATACTAATCGATACGGTTGTGGAGGAAGTCGGTGAGGCCCGCATTTTCAGCCAAAGAATAAAAGTCTTCATAAATCCCGGCTACTCTCAAGAAATTATCACAAGGCCATTCACACGATCGTACCTCCGCTACGCGAGGAAGATTATACTTGGCCTTTTCATTCTCTTTAGCTTGTTTATCCTTGGAGCCTTGGCTAGAAGAGCCCCTCAAAAATCTCCTTATCATTTTCTGAAAATTTCTAAAAATTTTAGTAACTCAAAATGTGAATCAAACTAAACAAGATTGATAGCAACTACTCCCACAAGTGCCTAGAGCCTATATCATGCATTAGAATTACTTGGGACCTCATAAATTTAACATGCAAGCTCAAGAACAGGGTCACCTATGCTGCAAAAATTTGCAATGAATAAAGCACTAGAACAAAAACTAATTGGACCAATGGAGGAGTCACATACCAAGCAACAATCTCCCAAAGCAGTTTTGTGAATGGAGCTTTGAGCAAGGAGATCGAAAATCATGGCAAAATGAGCTAGAACTCGTGCTTGAGCTGGATGGGGATTTCTTTGGGAGGAAGATGAAGTGTGTGGGTGCGGGAATGAGTGGAGGGGGCCACCATGGGCCCACGAGACAGGGGGCGCGCCCTCCACCATCGTGGCCAGGTGCTTGCGCCCCTCCAGTGTACTCAGTGCCTAAAATCATCAAATATTCCATAAAAAATCATACTAAATTTGCAGGGCATTTGGAGCACTTTTATTTCCAGGATATTTTTTATTGCATGGATAATTCAGAAAATGGACAGATAATACTATTTTTGCTTTATTTATTCTAAATAACAGAAAGTAAAAAGAGGGTATAGAAGGCTGTGCCTTCTAGTTTCATCCATCTCATGATCATCAAAAGGAATCCACTAACAAGGTTGATCAAGTCTTGTTAACAAACTCATTCCGAATAACATGGAACTAGAGAAATTTCGAATAACACTAAGTTACCTCAGCGGGGATATGAACATCCCCAACAATAAGAATATCATACTTTTTCTTGACAGTAGGAAGAGGAAATTCAAAACCTCCAATAATGATAGTTGGAACTTTTCCAATAGAATTGATGCTATGAACTTGAGGTTGTTTCCTCGGAAAGTGTACCGTATGCTCATTACCATTAACATGAAAAGTGACATTGCCTTTGTTGCAATCAATAACAGCCCCTGCAGTATTCAAAAAGGGTCTACCAAGGATAATCGACATACTATCATCCTCGGGAATATCAAGAATAACAAAGTCCGTTAAGATAGTGACATTTGCAACCACAACAGGCACATCCTCACAAATACCTACAGGTATAGCAGTTGATTTATCATCCATTTGCAAAGATATTTCAGTAGGTGTTAACTTATTCAATTCAAGTCTACGATATAAAGAGAGAGGCATAACACTAACACCGGCTCCAAGATCACATAAAGCAGTTTTAACATAGTTTCTTTTAATGGAGCATGGTATAGTTAGTACCCCTGGATCTCCAAGTTTCTTTGGTATACCACCCTTAAAAGTATAATTAGCAAGCATGGTGGAAATTTCAGCTTCCGGTATCTTTCTTTTATTTGTAATGCTATCCTTCATGTATTTAGCATAAGGGTTTAATTTAATCATATCAGTTAAGCGCATACGTAAGAAGATAGGTCTAATCACTTCAGCAACTTGCTCAAAATCCTCATCATCCTTTGTCTTGGATGGTTTAGGAGGAAAGGGCATGGGTTTCTGAACCCATGGTTCTCTTTCTTTACCGTGCTTCCTAGCAACAAAGTCTCTTTTATCATAACGTTGATTCTTTGATTGTGGGTTATCAAGATCAACAGCAGGTTCAATCTCTACTTCATTATTATTGCTAGGTGGAGCATCAACATGAACATTATCATTAACATTATCACTAGATTCATGTTCATCACCTGATTATGATTCAACATTAGAAATAGAAATATCATTGGGATTCTCAGGAGTGTCTGCAACAGGTTCACTACAAGCATGCAAAGTCCTATCATCTTTCTTTTTCTTATTTTTAGAAGAACTAGGTACATCTAAATTATTTCTCTGAGAATCCTGCTGGATTCTCTTAGGGTGGCCTTCAGGATACAAAGGTTCCTGAGTCATTCTACCAGTTCTAGTAAACATTCTAACAGCAAAATCATGTTTATTATCTAATTCATCGAGCAAATCACTTTGAGCTTTAAGTACTTGCTCTGCTTGAGTGGTAACCATAGAAGCATATTTGCTAATGAGTTTAAGTTCACCTTTAACTCTAGCCAGATAATCACTCAAGCGTCCTATCATAAAAGCATTAATCTTTGACTCTCTACCAACATAAGCATTAAAACTTTCTTGTCTAGCCATAAAGTCATCAAATTCATCTAAGCATTGGCTATGAAATTTAGTAGACAGGATTTCAACTTTATCATATCTATAGAGAGAATTTACCTTTATTACCTATGTCGGGTTATCAAGACAATGTGTTTCTTCAACAGGCGGTATATTAAGACCATGTATTTCTTCAATAGGAGGTAAATTCTTAACATCTTCAGCTTTAATACCTTTTTCTTTCATAGATTTCTTTGCCTCTTGCATATCTTCAGGACTGAGAAATAGAACTCCCCTCTTCTTCGGAGTTGGTTTAGGAATAGGTTCAGGAGTTGGATCAATTGGCTCAGGAATTGGCTCAGGAAGAGTCCAATTATTTTCATTAGTCAACATATTATTCAATAGTAATTCAGCTTGGTCGACTGTTCTTTCCCTGAAAACACAACCAGCACAACTATCCAAGTGGTCCTTGGAAGCGTCGGTTAGTCCATTATAAAAAATATCAAGTATTTCATTTTTCTTAAGAGGATGATCAGGCAAAGCATTAAGTAATCGGAGAAGCCTCCCCCAAGCTTGTGGGAGACTCTCTTCTTCAATTTGCACAAAATTATATATTTCCCTCAAGGCAGCTTGTTTCTTATGAGCAGGGAAATACTTAGCAGAGAAGTAATAAATCATATCCTGGGAACTATGCACACAACCAGGATCAAGAGAATTAAACCAAGTTTTAGCATCACCCTTTAATGAGAATGGAAATATCTTAAGGATATAATTATAGCGAGACTAATCATCATTAGTGAACAGGGTGGCTATATCATTTAACTTGGTAAGATGTGCCACAATAGTTTCAGATTCATGGCCATAAAAAGGATCAGATTCAACCAAAGTAATTATTTCAGGATCAATAGAGAATTCATAATCCTTATCAGTAACAAAGATAGGTGAAGTAGCAAAAGCAGGGTCATATTTCATTCTAGCATTCAGAGTTTTCTTTTAAGTTTAGCTAGTAATTTCTTAAGATCAGATCTATCATTGCAAGCAAAAAGATCTCTAGATGTTTCTTCATCCATAACATAACCCTCAGGAACAACAGGCGATTCATACTTAGGGGGAGAACCTTCATCATCACTATCATCAATAATTTCATCTTCAATAATTTCATTCTCTCTAACCCTAGCAAGTTGTTCATCTAGAAATTCACCTAATGGCAAAGTAGTATCAAGCACAGAAGTAGTTTCATCATAAGGATCATGCATAGCAGAAGTGGCATCATCAATAACATGCCACATATCAGAATTCATAGCCGTAGCAGGTTTAGGTGTCGCAAGCTTACTCATAACAGAAGGAGAATCTAGTGCAGAGCTAGATGGCAGTTCCTTACCTCCCCTCGTAGTTGAGGGAAAATCTTAGTTCTTGCGTCTTTCAAGTTCTTCATAGTGATCAGCAGATATAAATCCCAAGTGACTCAAAGAATAGAGCTATGCTCCCCGGCAATGGCGCCAGAAATTAGTCTTGATAACCCACAAGTATAAGGGATCGCAACAGCTTTCAAGGGTAGAGTATTCAACCCAAATTTATTGATTTGACACAACGGGAGCCAAAGAATATTCTCAAGTATTAGCTATTGAGTTGTAAATTCAACCACACCTGGATAACTTAGTATATGCAGCAAAGTATTTAGAAGCAAAGTAGTACGATAGTAATGGTAACAGTGGCAAAGGTAAAGATAGCAGTTTTGTAGTAATTGTAACAGTAGCAATGGAAAAGTAAATAAGCGAAGCACAATATGTGAAAAGCTCGTTGGCATTGGATCAGTGATGGATAATTATGTCGGATGCAATTCCTCATGTAATAGTTATAACATAGGGTGACACAGAACTAGCTCCAGTTCAATAATGTAATGTAGGCATGTATTCCGAATATAGTCATACATGCTTATGGAAAAGAACTTGCATGACATCTTTTGTCCTACCCTCCCGTGGCAGCGGGGTTCTAGTGTAAACTAAGGGATATTAAGGCCTCCTTTTAATAGAGTACCGGACCAAAGCATCAGCACTTAGTGAATACATGAACTCCTCAAACTACGGTCATCACCGAGAAGTATCCCGATTATTGTCACTTCGGGGTTGTCGGATCATAACACATAATAGGTGACTTTAGACTTGCAAGATAGGATTAAGAACTCACATATATTCATGAAAACATAATAGGTTCAGATCTGAAATCATGGCACTTGGACCCTAGTGACAAGCATTAAGCATAGCAAAGTCATAGCAACATCAATCTCAGAACATAGTGGATACTAGGGATCAAACCCTAACAAGACTAACTTGATTACATGGTAAATGTCATCCAACCCATCACCGTCCATCAAGCCTACGATGGAATTACTCATGCACAGTGGTGAGCATCATGAAATTGGTGATGGAGGATGGTTGATGATGATGACGGCGACGAATCCCCCTCTCCGGAGCCCGAAACGGACTCCGGATCAGCCCTCCCGAGAGAGATTAGGGCTTGGCGGCGGCTCCATATCATAAAATGCGATAAAACTTTCTCTATGATTTTTTTCTCCGCGAAACGGAATATATAGAGTTGGAGTTGAGGTCGGTGGAGCATCAGGGGGCCCACGAGACAGGGGGCGCGCCCCCTACCCTCGTGGACAGAGTGTGGGCCCCCTGGCCTTGATTCTTTCGCCAGTATTTTTTATATTTTCCAAAAGTTATCTCCGTGGATTTTCAGGTCATTCCGAGAACTTTTGTTTCCTGCACAATAAACAACACCATGGCAGTTCTGCTGAAAACAGTGTCAGTCCAGGTTAGTTTCATTCAAATCATGCAAGTTAGAGTCCAAAACAAGGGCAAAAGTGTTTGGAAAAGTAGATACATTGGAGATGTATCACTGACCAAGTTGGGTCAAATGTGTGTAATGGTTAGATTTGAGCCATCAGAATGTGCCTACACTTCCACTACTCATTTTCTGAGAGAGAACCACCTACTCATGTGTTGAGACGAAGACATTCCAATCCAACCACAAGAATCTTGATCTCTAGCCTTCCCCAAGTTCCTTTCCACTCAAATCATCTTTCCACCATAGCCAAATCTGTGAGAGAGAGTTGAGTGTTGGGGAGACTATCATTTGAAGCACAAGAGCAAGGAGTTCATCATCAACACACCATCTATTACCGTTTGGAGAGTGGTGTCTCCTAGATTGGTTAGGTGTCACTTGGGAACCTCAATCAAGATTGTGGAGTTGAATCAAGGAGTTTGTAAGGGCAAGGAGATCGCCTACTTCATGAAGATCTACCCAAGTGAGGCAAGTCCTTCGTGGGCAATGGCCATGGTGGGATAGACAAGGTTGCTTCTTCGTGGACCCTTCGTTGGTGGAGCCCTCTATGGACTTGCGCAACCGTTACCCTTCGTGGGTTGAAGTCTCCATCAATGTGGATGTACGATAGCACCACCTATTGGAACCACGCCAAAAACCTCCGTATCTACATTGTGTTTGCCACTCCAAACCCCTCCCTTTACCTTCATATGCAATGTCTTACATTCCGCTGCTATACTCTTAGAATTGCATGTGTAGGTTGATTGCTTGACTTGTGCTAAGTTGTTAAAATCTGCCAAAACTTAAAATTTGGAAAAGGCTAGATTTTTATTTGGTCATGTAGTCTAATCACCCCCCCCCCTCTAGATGTACTTTCGATCCTACACTTATTCCTTCATCCATCGTAATATCATCCAAAACTTGAAAACTTCAATCACACAAAACTCAACAAAACCTTTGTGAGATCCGTTAGTATAAGAAAACAAATCACTAATATAAGTATTGTTGCAAACCCATTCGTATTTTATTATTGCATTATATCTACTGTATTCCAACTTTTCTATGGCAAAACCTCTTCAAAGAAAACCATAGAATCATCAAAACAAGCACACAACGCAAAGAAAATAGAATTTGTCAAAAACAGAACAGTCTGTAGCAATCTGGATATTTTGAATACTTATGTAACTCCAAAAATTCTGAAAAATTTGGAAGACATGAGATATTTGTATAACAATCTTCTGCAAAATGAATGGGTATTTTATCACGCTGTTAAAAAAGAAAATTATTTTTGTGAGCGCAAAAGTTTTTGTTTTTCAGCAAGATCAAATCAACTATCACCCAACATGATCCTAAACGCTTTACTTTGCACAAACACTAATTAAAACAGAAAAAACACAATCATAACAGTATCATAATTGTGCAAACACTTAAGAACAGAAAGCAAAAGATAAAAATAAATTTTATTCATTGGGTTACCTCCCAACAAGCGATATCGTTTTACGCCCCTAGCTAGGCATAAAGCAAGGATCTAAGTATTGTCATCTTTCTCCTTGATTTTCTTAGAGGTGTTCTTGGCAAGAGGTTTCACAAATACAACATATAATATATTATCCATGGAAACCTTAGCACTATCAAGTTGCTTATCATCATAACCCCTTTGATTTCATGCAACAATCCAAGAATAATGTTGATTAACATCATTAAAAACTTGTTGGATTATATCTAAAATAGGAACTTAGTTTTTAAGATTATCATCTAAGATTTGATTATCCCCAAGCAAATGTCTTAACGCATAATCACTATTATAAATAATTTATTCTATCACCGGTTTTTCACGATTCATACCATAGAAATAAAAGATTTCCCTTGCTTCCCGAACTATGTAATCAAATTCATTCATAAGAACAAGGGTAGCCAACTTTTTAGCCTTGGGGTTATTTATAACAGGTAACTCAAAAAACAATCTTTGCAAGGTAGGATGAGTACGGATAAATTTATTTTCAAGTGTCAGGACTACTGTTGTAATAGCTTTCGCATAAGATTTAGTCCTCTTAATTATAGGAACATCATCAAGACTTAAATTTCCAACACAAATGAAAAATTCTTGGATACGTTCTTTTCCTATAACATTCCCTTGCCCCAAAACAAAAGTTTTAGCATCTAGATTGCCAGATCATCCAATTTTTGGAGTTAGGCCATCATATGTTTCTGCCATACCAAAATAACTCATGATTGCAAGCAAAAAGATAGATCTGACAAGAAAACAACGAATGAAAAAGAGGGCGAATAAACCGGAAAAAATTTGTGAAGTGGGGGAGAGGAAAATGAGAGGCAAATGAAAAATAATGTAAATTGCAAGGAGATGAGATTTGTGATTAGGAACCTAGTAGATGTTGATGATGTCTCCCTGGCAACGGCGCTATAAATTCCTTTTTATGTTTGCTTGAACTACGTCGGTATTTCCCCAAAGAGGAAGGGATGATGCAGCACAGCAACGGTAGGTATTTCCCTCAGTGATGAGATCAAGGTTATCGAGCCAGTAGGAGAACCACGCAACACCACGTAAACAACTCCTGCACACAAAGAACAAGTACTTGCAACCCGACGTAGGAGAGGGGTTGTCAATCCCTCACGGGTAAAAAGATAGATAAAATTGTAGTAGATTGGATAAATAGATCTCGCGGGAACGCGAGATAAAATAAATAAATAAAAATTGCAGCAAGGTATTTTTGTATTTTTGGATTAATAGATCTGAAAATAAATGCAAATAAAAATAGATTGCTAAGGTAAATATAATAAAGAAGAGACCCGTGGGCCATAGATTTCACTAGTGGCTTCTCTTGAGAAAAATAGCAAATGGTGGATAAACAAGTTACTATTGGGCAACTGATAGAACTTCAAATAATCATGATGATATCCATGCAATGATCATTATATAGGCATCACGTCCAAGATTAGTAGACCGACTTCTGCCTGCATCTACTACTATTACTCCTGCGATGTAAAAAACATGCAGAAAACAACAACTGCACTAGGCCCTATGTCAATAGGTTAGTACCAAAAATGATATAAAATGAATATAAATGATTGTAAAAACATCCAAGAATGATAATATAACAGCATGGAACAATAAAAAATTATAGATACGTTGGAGACGTATCATTGACCACGTCGCGTGATACGTCTCCAATGTATCTATAATTTTTAATTGTTCCATGCTATTATATTATCTGTTTTGGATGTTTTATATGTATTATTAAGCTATCTTATATTATTTTTGGGACTATTAACCTAGACCCCAGTGCCAGTTTCTGTTTTCCCCTTGTTTTTGAGTTTTACAGAAAAGGAATACCAAAGGGAGTCCAAACGGCATAAAACTTTTGCGGTGATTTATCTTGGACGAGAAGACACATGTAGAACTTGGAGAGGAAGGCAGAAGAGTCCCAAGGGCTCCACAAGCCCCCTAGGGCCGCCCCCTAGATTGTGAGCCCCACGGGACTCCTCTAACCCTAATTCTTGGCCTATAAATTCAGAAATATTCCCAAACGACCAGAAGCGTCCACCAAAATACTTTTCCGCTGCCATAACCTTCTGTTCCCTTGAGATTCCATCTTGGGGCCTTTTTTGGCATCCTATCGGAGGGGGATTCGATTACGGAGGGCATCTATATCAACTCTATTGCCCTTCAAATAAAGCATGAGTAGTTTACCACAGACCTATGGGTCAATAGCTAGTAGCTAGATGTATTCTTCTCTCTCTTTGATCTTCAATACAATGTTCTCCTTGATGTTCTTGGAGTTCTATCCAATGTAATATTCTTTTCCAGTGTGTTTGTCGAGATCTGATGAATTGTGGATTTATGATTTGATTATCTTTGAATATTATACGAGTCTTTACTAAATTCTTATATGCATGATTTGATCCTTGCATTTCTCTTTGAATTATTGATTTGGTTTGGCCAACTAGATTGGTTTTTCTTGCGATGGGAGAGGTGCTTAGTTTTGGGTGCAATCTTGTGGTGTCCTCACCCAGTGACAAAGTAGGGGTAGCGAGGCTGATACGTCTCCATCGTATCTGCTTTTCCTAATGCTTTTCCTCTTGTTTTGGACTCTAATTTGCATGATTTGAATGAAACTAACCCCAGACTGACGATGTTTTCAGCAAAACTACCATGGTGTTGTTTTCGTGCAGAAATAAAAGTTCTTGGAATGGAATGAAACTTTGCGAGTATTTTTTATATCAATAAAGAGAATTTCTGGAGCCAAGAGCCACCTAAGAGGGCACCTGGGTTGGCACAACCCACCAGGGCGCGCCTGCCCCCCCCCCCCCCCCCCCCCACGCATTCCCCGGTAGGTTGTCCCCACCTGGTGGCCCCGATGAACATGAAAGCAACACAATAAAATCACATTATTCCAGAAAAAATTGAGAGAGAAAGAATTGCGTTTCACGAGACGGAGCCGCCGCCGTCTCCTGTTCTTCATCGAGAGGCCAGATCTGGAGTTCGTTTGGGGCTCCAGAGAGGGGGATCTTCGATCTTCGTCATCACCAACACTTCTTCATCGCCAATTCCAAGATGCTCCCCACCGGGAGTGAGCAATTCCTTCGTAGGCTCGCTGGTCAGTGAGGAGTTGGATGAGATACATCATGTAATCGAGTTATTTTTGTTAGGGCCCGATCCCTAGTATCCCCTATGTTTTGAGATTGATGGTTCTATGACTTTGCCATGCTTAATGCTTGTCACTTTGGGCATGGGTGCCAAGATTTCAGATCTGAACCGTTTATTTTATCATCATTATATCCATGTTCTAGATCCGATCTTGCAAGTTATAGTCACCTACTACGTGTTATGAGCTGGCAACCCCAGAGTGACAATAGTCGGGACCACTCCAGTGATGACCGTAGTTTGAGGAGTTCATATATTCACCGTGTGTTAATGCTTTGTTCTAGTTCTCTATTAAAAGCAGGCCTTAATATCCCTTAGTTTCCAATAGGACCCCGCTGCTGCGAGAGGGTAGGACAAAATATGTCATGCAAGTTCTTTCCATAAGCACGTATGACTATTTACGAAATACATGCCTACATTATATTTATGAACTAGAGCTAGTGTTGTATCGCCCTAGGTTATGAGTGTCTCATGAAGAATATCATCCAACGTGTCACCGATCCAATGCCTACGAGTTTACCTTATATTGTTCTTGCTAAGTTACTACTGTTGCTACTGCTATCGTTACTGCTATAAAATCACTGTTATCACTATTACCGTTACTATTGCTGCTGCTACCATTATCAAAACTATCATATTACTGTGCTACTAATCACTTTGCTGCAGATAATTAATCTCCATGTGTGGTTGAATTGATAACTCAGCTGCTAATACCTTCAAATATTCTTTGGCTCTCCTTGTGCTGAATCTATAAATTTGGGTTGAATACTCTACCCTCGAAAATTGTTGCGATCCCCTATACTTGTGGGTTATCAAGACCTTCTTCGGGCACCGTTACCGGGGAGCATAGCTATAATTTTTGGGTCACTTGGGATTATTATCATATTATCACTGTGAAGAATCTGAAGGATGCTAAGACTAAGATTTTTCCCTCTAAGACGAGGGGAGGTAAGGAACTGCCATCCAACTCCGATTTAGATTCACCTTCTGTTATAAGTAAACTTGCAACACAACCACATGCTATTAATTCTGATATTTCGCAAGTTATTGATGATGCTACTTCTGCTATGAAAACTACTCATGATGATGCTAGTACCTTGCTTGATGATGATGTGCCACTAGGTGAATTTCTTGATGAACAAATTGCTAGAGTAACATAGCATGATATTATTGAATCTGATGATGAACTTGAAAATGAAAATCTTGAAACACCTACTAGAACTATTCCTCCTAGATATGAATTGCCAAAGTTACCAGAAGGTTATACTATGAGTGAGGAGGCAACTAGAGATATCTTGCTTGTAAGGATAGAGATGATCTAGAGAAATTAGTATGCAAGTATAAAGAAAGATCTCTGAATTCTAAAATGAAATGTGATCCTGAGTTTACTACTTCACCTGTCTTTATTGATGATAAGGATTATGAATTCTATGTCGAACCGAAGTTGATTACTTTGGTTGAATTTGATCCTTTCCATGGTTATGAAACTGAGCCTGTTGTGGCACATCTTACTAAGTTGAATGACATAGCCACCATTTTTTATCATGATGAGAAGATTCACTATTACTACATTCTCAAGTTATTTCCATTATTATTAAAGGGTGATGCTAAAGCTTGGTACAATACTCTTGCTTCTGGTTGTGTGCGTAGTCCCCATGTCAGGCCCAATACATGTGTGGATACATAGACAACACCATGTCCCTAGTAAGCCTCTAGTTGACTAGCTCGTTGATCAATAGATGGTTATGGTTTCCTGACCATGGACATTGGATGTCGTTGATAACGGGATCACATCATTAGGAGAATGATGTGATGGACAAGACCCAATCCTAAGCCTAGCACAAAGATCGTGTAGTTTGTATGCTAAAGCTTTTCTAATGTCAAGTATCATTTCCTTAGACCATGAGATTGTGCAACTCCCGGATACCGTAGGAATGCTTTGGGTGTACCAAATGCCAGAACGTAACTGGGTGGCTATAAAGGTACACTACGGGTATCTCCAAAAGTGTCTGTTGGGTTGGCACGAATCGAGACTGGGATTTGTCACTCCGTGTGACAGAGAGGTATCTCTGGGCCCACTCGGTAGGACATCATCATAATGTGCACAATGTGACCAAGGGGTTGATCACAGGATGATGTGTTACGGAACGAGTAAAGAGACTTGCCGGTAACGAGATTGAACAAGGTATCGGGATACCGACGATCGAATCTCGGGCAAGTACTATACCGGTAGACAAAGGGAATTGAAAATGGGATTGATTGAATCCTCGACATCGTGGTTCATCCGATGAGATCATCGTGGAACATGTGGGAGCCAACATGGGTATCCAGATCCCGTTGTTGGTTATTGACCAGAGAGTTGTCTCGGTCATGTCTGCATGTTTCCCAAACCCGTAGGGTCTACACACTTAAGGTTCGATGACGCTAGGGTTATTAGGAAGACTTGTGTGTGATTACCGAATGTTGTTCGGAGTCCCGGATGAGATCATGGACGACACGAGGAGTTCCGGAATGGTCCGGAGGTAAAGATTTATATATGGAAAGTTGTTGTTCGGGTTCCGGGAAAAGTTCGGTTTTTTCCGGTATTGTACCGGGAAGCTTCCAGAAGGTTCCAGAGGATTCCGGAGGGGTCCGGAGGTTCGTAAAATGTTCCACCACGTCCAATACAGCAGCATGGGCTGTAAGGGGGCGCCCTAGCCTTAATGGGCTAGGGCACCAGCCCCCCCCCCCAAGGCCCATGCGCATGGGAGAGGGGAAACCCTAAGGGGGAGGGCCTCCACTTGACTTGGGAGGCACTCCTCCCCCCCCCTTGGCCGCCACCCCCAACCCTAGATGAGATCTAGGGGGGCCGGCCCCCTCTCTCCCCACCTATAAATAGTGGAGGGGTGGGAGGGCGGCCACACCCCTTGAACCTGGCGCAGCCCCTCCCCTCCAATACCTCTCCTCCTCCGCGCGAGCTTGGCGAAGCCCTGCCGGAGAACTGCCACTCCATCACCACCACGCCGCCGTGCTGCTGTTGGACTCTCTTCCTCAACCTCTCCCTCCTCCTTGCTGGATCAAGGTGTGGGAGACATCACCATACCGTACGTGTGTTGAACGCGGAGGTGCCGTCCGTTCGGCGCTAGGATCATCGGTGATTTGGATCATGACGAGTACGACTCCATCAACCCTGTTCACTTGGACGCTTCCGCTTAGCGATCTACAGGGGTATGTAGATGCACTCTCCTTCCCCTCATTACTAGATTACTCCATAGATTGATCTTGGTGATGCGTAGAAAATTTTGAATTTCTGCTACGTTCCCCAACACCGTGGTGAGTACAAAGATTTGCGTGCATGTTCCGAATGCAAGCATGCATGATACAAGCGCAGGAGAGCAAAGGACAAGTACAAATTGGATGACGAGATCAAAACAGGAATCCCGTTCAAGGTTGTTTGGTACTTGCCTTTAATTCCAAGGTTGAGGCATTTGTTTGCAAACCCTAGAGAGGCAAAGAGGTTGCGGTGGCATCATGATGAGCGAATTGCGGATAAGTATATGAGGCACCTGAAAGATGGGGCTTAGTGGGAATTAATCGACAACAAGTTTGAAGATTTTGCCAAGGATCCTAGAAGTATAAGGCTCGGGGAGTGTACCGCGGGATGAATCCTTTTGGCGATATGAGCACCAATCACAGCACATGGCTGGTGCTTCTATGCATATATAACCTAGCTCCTTGATTGTGTATGAGGAAAAAATACATTATGATGTCAATGATTATCCAAGGCCCGAAGCAACCTAGAAATGACATCGACATTTACTTTCACTACTGGTAGAAGAACTGCTGACAGTGTCGATAGATGCACCTGCTGTAAAATGTTATGATGCTTACAGAAAGGAGATTTTCGATCTACATGCGATGCTGGTGCACACCATTCAAGATATGCCGACATTAGGCAACACATCGGGGAAGAAAACAAAGGGAGATGTAGGGTGTGTCACATGCATGGATAGGACAGCTAGCAGAAGACCTCCCAAATCGCACAAAACCGTGTATTTGCGTCATCGTAGGTTCTTACAAAAAAATCACCCATACCGAAAGATGAAAGCTGAATTTGATGGTACGGCAAAGGTAGGTGTGGGCCCAAGACCCTATGACGGGGAGGTGGTCCACAACATCGCTAAACAAATTAATGTTGTGCTTGGCAAGAATCACCCTTTGACGGTGAAACAAACACCCAAGGGTCAAGTGTTTAAGAAGAAATCGGTGTTTTGGAAATTACCTTACTGGGATATTCTATGTGTACGTCACTGCATCGATGTCATGCACGTAGAGAAGAACGTATGTGAAAGCATCCTTGGTACTCTGCTCAAGAATAAATTAAAATAAAGGATGGTGAGGCTTCACGGCTCGATATGCTTGCTGATCAATCAAAAGGCAAGAGTGAAACAGAAGATGATGACAAATTCATCAAAGCTCGCCAGAGTTACAATTTCAGTACAAAAGAAGCAACACAGTTCTTCACATATTTGTTGTCAGTTCAGACACCCTCTTCCTACTCCACAAACATCAGAAGTCTCGTGGATGTGAGCTTAGGTAAAATGAAGTTGGGACACATGAAGTCACATGATTGGCATGTAATGTTGACACAAATCCTCCCGGTGGCCATCAGGAATCTGATGGACAAAGATATAAGGAACACACTCATTGAACTCTGTGATTTCTTCAACCAACTATGGCGGAAAGTTATAGATCTTGAAGAGCTGTATCATATGCAAGATGATATTGCAAGAATATTGTCCAACCTAGAGATGTTTTTCCCACCGTCATTCTTTGATGTCATGGTCCATCTCACTGTGCACCTTGTCGATGAGATAAAGTATTGTGGTCCCGTGTTTCTTTGCAACATTTATCCCTTCAAGCGGTTCTTGGGAATACTAAAGCGCTTTTGTCGGAACCAAAACCATCTAGAGGCAAGCATCCTACAAGGTTATACCACGGAGAAGGTGGTTGAGTTTTGCACTGAATACATGAAACAACAACCTACAAGTTTGCCCCTCTCTCGCCATGAGGGAAGGCTGAAAGGTAAGCCGGTCCTTGCTGGCACGCAAATGGCTGCACCCGGAGAATTGGCAGAGAAAGCCCATTTGACGGTACTGCTTAACAACCCAGTTCTCAGCGCTTATGTCGAAGAACACTTGGCGGAGATACACCAAAGTTTCTTACCAATGGTGCCTTCATCAGATGTGGAGATGAAGGAGCACACTAAGAACTACGCTGAATGGCTGAAGAAGCGTTTGCACAAGGATCCATCGATGACATTGCTACGTGGTTGGCATGAAAGCCATCACCTACAGTGTTGGTGTACCAAGCATATGACATAAATGGATACATGTTCTACACTGAGGAACGTTTTGAGAAGACCTCATATCAGAAAAACTCTGTTCAAATAGAATGCATGACTGTGGATGAAGCTGATAAAAGGGTATACTATGGAACCATCAAAGAGATTTGGGAGCTTGACTATGTGAAAGTTAAGGTGGCATTATTCAGGTGCTCATGGATCCCTCTTGGTCAACTAAAGGTTGATGATTATAGGAAGGCCTGTGTACACAGGACAACGATGGCATATCACGCGGACCCATTCATTCTTGCCAGCGTAGCTACCCAGATTTTCTTTGCGGAAGACCCTTTGCATAAGAACTGCCATGTAGTGATGCATGGGAAGAGGAGGGTACTAGGTGTCGACAATGTTGCCGATGAGGGCGAGTACGATGAATTTGATGAGTTGTCGCCCAAGGGATCATGCACCCGTATAACAAAGAAGCGTCAAATCATCAGAAAACCCAAGTTCATTTGGGGTCAATGTAATGATCCCAGTTCCCCCATGTACATAGGAATTAAGCCGTAAGACTAGTCTTTAAGCCTATCCTGCAACTTAATTCGTTCAATTTAGAACAGTCGTGTGTACTGAATTTGTGAGTTATGCCAGGTTTTCTGTTGATGTAAGAACCGTTAATATGTTGACCTTGATATGCTGTCAGCTGAGGCAATGAATATGAACTGTTTTTTGTTATTATTATTATATCATAGAGGTAGCACACTCAATTGATCTCACTACAGTATTGTTGGGGAACGTGGTAATTTCAAAAAAAATCCTACGCACACGCAAGATCATGATGATGCATAGCAACGAGAGGAGAGAGTGTCGTCCACGTACCCTTGTAGACCGTAAGCAGAAGCGTTAGCACAACGCAGTTGATGTAGTCGTACGTCTTCACGATCCGACCGATCCAAGTACCAAACGTGCGGCACCTCCGAGTTCAACACACGTTCAGCTCTATGACGTCCCACGAACTCCGATCCAGCAGAGCTTTGCGGGAGAGTTCCGTCAGCACGATGGCGTGATGACGGTGTTGATGATGCTACCGACGCAGGGCTTTGCCTAAGCACCGCTACGATGTTATCGAGGTGGAATATGGTGGAGGGGGGCACCGCACACGGCTGGGATAGATCAACAGATCAACTTGTGTGTCCATGGGGTGCCTCCCTCCCCCGTATATAAAGGAGTGGAGAAGGGGGAGGGCCGGTCCTCCTATGGCACGCCCTGGAGGAGTCCTACTCCCACCGGGAGTAGGATCCCCCCCCCCCCCCTCCTTCCAAGTAGTAGGAGTAGGAATCAAGGAAAGGGAAAAGAGAAGAGAAGGAAGGAGGGGGTGCAGCCCCTCCCCCTAGTCCAATTCGGACTAGGCCTTGGGGGCGCGTGCAGCCTCACCTCTCTCTTTCCCCTAAAGCCCAATAAGGCCCATATACTCCTCGGCGAATTCCCGTAACTCTCCGGTACTCCGATAAATACCCGAATCACTCGGAACCTTTCTGATGTCCGAATATAATCGTCCAATATATCGATATTTACGTCTCGGCCATTTCGAGACTCCTCGTCATGTCCCCGATCTTATCCGGGACTCCGAACTACCTTCAGTACATCAAAACACATAACTCATAATATAAATCGTCACTGAATGTTAAGCGTTTGGACCCTACGGGTTCAAGAACTATATAGACATGACTAAGACACATCTTCGATCAATAACCAATAGCAGAACCTGGATGCTCATATTGGCTCCTACATATTCTACGAAGATCTTTATCGGTCAAACTGCATAACAACATACGTTGTTCCCTTTGTCATCGGTATGTTACTTGCCCGAGATTTGATCGTCGGTATCTCAATACCTAGTTCAATCTCGTTACCGACAAGTCTCTTTACTCGTTCCATAATGCATCATCCCACAACTAACTCATTAGTCACAATGCTTGCAAGGCTTATACTGATGTGCATTACTGAGAGCTACCTCTCTGACAATCGGAGTGACAAATCCTAATCTCGAAATACGCCAACTCAACAAGTACCTTCGGAGACACCTGTAGAGCACCTTTATAATCACCCAGTTACATTGTGATGTTTGGTAGCACACAAAGTGTTCCTCCGGTAAACGGGGGTTGCGTAATCTCATAGTCATAGGAACATGTATAAGTCATGAAGAAACCAATAGCAACATACTAAACGATCAAGTGCTAAGCTAACCAAATGGGTCAAGTTAATCACATCATTCTATAATGATGTGATCCCGTTAATCAAATGACAACTCATGTCTATGGCTAGGAAACTTAACCATCTTTGATTCAACGAGCTAGTCAAGTAGAGGCATACTAGTGACACTTTGTTTGTCTATGTATTCACACATGTACTAAGTTTCCGGTTAATACAATTCTAGCATGAATAATAAACATTTATCATGAAATAAGGAAATAAATAATAACTTTATTATAGCCTCTAGGGCATATTTCCTTCAAGTATGTGTGAACAAACATATGCAATATAGTTTGTGAATAGCACACAATTCGTTCAAGAAAGCCGAGTGCCAACCAAACCCCACCCACGATCTGAGTCGTGCTTTCTGATTGGCCAGAACCCAAACCCCATAGATCGTATGTCTGAACCGTTGGATGCTCCCAGATCGAACGGCGATCCTCATCCCTTTCGACAGCACATGCAGTTCCGGTTGTAATTTTATTTTTATGCACAAAATGCACGTTAAACTCAAAAACGTCTTAAATATAGCTAACGATACCCGAAATGCGCTAGAAAATAAAACCCGTGGTATAATGGTGATTGTGTACCATGGAAATTTTTATGAGGCCAAATGATGAAGTCACTAGTCATAGGAGTTTGAATTGACCCGTCTCCTTTTTTAATCCATGATCCTTCATGTGAGATGATCCGGTTTGGAAGGAGCAATCATCAAAACTTGTGCCAAACTTTACCAAATTTTTTCCACGGGGTAGTGATAGCACGCCAGTGGACACATCGATTTTGATGATATCCGGACTCCATCTGAATTTCCTGTAATTAAAATACCAACTAGGCTTACGCCAGTGGCCACACCTCGCGCCGACATGTTTGAAACTTCTCCCCGCTTCTCGAGAAAACGGATGAAAACTTGCAAAGCGACGAACAAATAATCTGTACACCTTCTTTGCTAGGCTGGTCGTAATGGGATATTAGCTAGTATCATACATGCCAACTAGGACATTTTGATGAGCTGACATAGAATTAAATGAAGAAAGAGAGGGTTAAGTATCATATCATGAAACCGTATCATAACAAATGATATGCTACTATGTGTCATGTGTGACAATAACTAAAGTACTACATGATACTACAGTATGATACTATGCATTAGTGAGGTAGCTAGTATATCATAGACTATATATATATAGGGTGGGTCTATTCTAATCACACCCCTTAACACTTATTCTGCTAACACCTCTTCCTCCCCCCACGCTCATGCCCAACCTACCCACCATCCACCCGCGAGCCGCCGCACCCTCCCCACCTTCTTCCGGCCCGCAACACCACTAACCCCCGACCCCCACCTTCTTCTTCCCAGGACTACCCCGCGGTGGCGCCCCCAACACCCACCTACCCCGCGCCCACTACCACCCACCCAGCCCGTACCCCACCACCCCCCGGCGCCCCACCAAGCCCTGCCACCTCCCTCCTGTTCTAGCCAGCGCAACCAACGCCGCACCACCCCACCCAACTTCTTCCCCCACCGGTGTCGCCCCACCCGCATCCGGCTTCTTCCTCCGCCGGCGCTGTCCCATGATACATCTCCAACGTATCTATAATTTATGAAGCATTCATGCTATTTTATTATCTATTTTGAATGATTACTGGCTTTATTATACACTTATATATTACTTTTGGGACTAACCTATTAACCGGAGGCCCAGCCCATATTGTTGTTTTATTGCCTATTTTAGTATTTCGAAGAAAAGGAATATCAAACAGAGTCCAAACGGAATGAAACCTTCAGGAGCATGATTTTTGGAACGAACATGATCTCAGGAACTTGGAGTGCAAGCCTGGTAAGCGTTAAGGAAACCATGAGATAGGGGGCGCGCCCACCCCCCTAGGCGCGCCCTCCACCCTCGTGGGCCCCTCATGGGCCCGTCGAGGCTACCCCGACCAACTTCTTTCACCAATATATTCCCATATACCCTAAAACCATCGAATACGAAGATAGATTGGGAGTTCCGCCGCCGCAAGCCTCTGTAGCCACCAAAACCTCTTGGGAGCCCATTCCGGCACCCTGCCGGAGGGGGGATCCCTCACCGGTGGCCTCCTTCATCATCCCGGCGCTCTCCATGACGAGGAGGGAGTAGTACACCCTCGGGTCTGAGGGTATGTACCAGTAGCTATGTGTTTGATCTCTCTCCCTCTCTCGTGTTCTCTCTATGGCACGGTCTTGATGTATCGCGAGCTTTGCTATTATAGTTGGATCTTATGATGTTTCTCCCCCTCTACTCTCTTGTAATGGATTGAGTTTTTGCTTTGAAGTTATCTTATCGGATTTAGTCTTTAAGGATTTGAGAACACTTGATGTATGTCTTGCCGTGCTTATCTGTGGTGACAATGGGATATCACGTGATCCACTTGATGTATGCTCTGGTGATCAACTTGCGGGTTCCGCCAATGAACCTATGCATAGGGGTTGGCACACGTTTTCGTCTTGACTCTCCGGTAGCAACTTTGGAGCACTCTTTGAAGTTCTTTATGTTGGTTGAATAGACGAATCTGAGATTGTGTGATGCATATCGTATCATCATGCCCATGGATACTTGAGGTGACATTGGAGTATCTAGGTGACATTAGGGTTTTGGTTGATTTGTGTCTTAAGGTGTTATTCTAGTATGAACTCTATGATAGATCGAACGGAAAGAATAGCTTCGTGTTATTTTACTATGGACTCTTGAATAGATAGTACAGAAAGGATAACTTTGAGGTGGTTTCGTACCCTACCATAATCTCTTCGTTTGTTCTCCCCTATTAGTTGCTTTGGAGTGACTCTTTGTTGCATGTTGAGGGATTGTTATATGATCTATCTATGTTATTATTGTTGAGAGAACTTGCACTAGTGAAAGTATGAACCCTATGCCTTGTTTCCTACCATTGCAATACCATTTACGCTCATTTTTATCATTAGTTACCTTTCTCTTTTTATATTTTCAGATTACAAAAACCTATATCTACCATCCATATTGCACTTGTATCACCATCTCTTCGCCGAACTAGTGCACCTATACAATTTACCATTGTATTGGGTGTGTTGGGGACACAAGAGACTCTTTGTTATTTGGTTACAGGGTTGTTTGAGAGAGACCATCTTCATCCTACGCCTCCCATGGATTGATAAACCTTAGGTCATCCACTTGAGGGAAATTTGCTACTATCCTACAAACCTCTACACTTGGAGGCCCAACAACATCTACAAGAAGAAGGTTGCATAGTAGACATCAAGCTCTTTTCTGGCGCCGTTGCCGGGGAGGCTAGGTAAGCGGCACTCACACCCCGTCAACTAAGCTCTTTTCTGGCGCCGTTGCTGGGGAGGTGAGTGCTTGAAGGTATATCTTTAGATCTTGCAATCGAATCTTTTTGTTTCTTGTTTTATCACTATTTTAGTTTATAAAAGAAAACTACAAAAAAATGGAGTTGAGTTTGTCTCATACGCTTCATCTTTTTAATATATTTCGTGAGTATGATGAAAAGGAAAATCGTGCTCAAGTGCTAGAATAATAATTACATAGAATGCTTGGCATGAAATATGTGAATGATGAGCATGATTGCAATGTTGTTAGTATGAATTCCTTGAACATCCTGTTGGGGAACGTAGTAATTTCAAAAAAATTCCTACGCACACACAAGATCATGGTGATGCATAGCAACGAGAGGGGAGAGTGTTGTCCACGTACCCTCATAGGCCAAAAGTGGAAGCGTTAGAACAACGGTTGATGTAGTAGTACGTTTTCACGGCCCGACCGATCAAGCACCGAAACTACGGCACCTCCGAGTTCTAGGACATGTTCAGCTCGATGACGATCCCCTGACTCTGATCCAACAGGGTGTCGGGGAAGAGTTCCGTCAGCACGACGGCATGGTGACGATCTTGATGTTCTACCGTCACAGGGCTTCGCCTAAGCACCGCTACAATATTATCGAGGACTATGGTGGAGGGGGCACTGCACACGTCTAAGAGATTAAGAGATCAATTGTTGTGTCTAGAGATGCCCCCTTGCCCCCGTATATAAAGGAGCCAAGGGGGAGGGGGCGGCCGGCCAAGGAGGGCGCGCCAAGGGGGAGTCCTACTCCACCGGGAGTAGGACTCCCTTCTTTCCTAGTTGGAGTAGGAGAAGGGGGGAAGGAGGAGGGAGAGAGGAACGAAAAGGGGGGGCGCTGCCCCCCTCTCCTTGTCCTATTCGGACTAGGGGGGAGGGGGCGCGGCCCACCCCTTGCCTCCTCTCTTCCTCTCCACTAGGTCCCATGTAGGCCCATTAAGCCCCCGGGGGGTTCCGGTAACCTCCTAGTACTCCGGTAAAATCCCGATTTCACCCGGAACACTTCCAATATCCAAATATAGGCTTCCAATATATCAATCTTCATGTCTCGACCATTTCGAGACTCCTCGCCATGTCCATAATCTTATCCGGGACTCCGAAAAAACTTTGGTACATCAACACTCATAAACTCATAATATAACTGTCATCAAAACCTTAAGCGTGCGGACCCTACGGGTTCGAGAACTATGTAGACATGACCTAGACCTGTTTCCGGTCAATAACCAATAGCGGAACCTGGATGCTCATTGGCTCCTACATATTCTACAAAGATCTTTATCGGTCAAACCGCATAACAACATACGTTGTTCCCTTTGTCATCGGTATGTTACTTGCCCGAGATTCGATCATCGATATCCAATACCTAGTTCAATCTTGTTACCGGCAAGTCTCTTTACTCGTTATGTAATGCATCATTCCGTAACTAACTCATTAGTTACATTGCTTGCAAGGCTTATAGTGATGTGCATTACCGAGAGGGCCCAGAGATACCTCTCCGACGATCGGAGTGACAAAACCTAATCTCGAAATACGCCAACTCAACATGTACCTTTGGAGACACCTGTAGAGCTCCTTTATAATCACCCAGTTACGTTGTGACGTTTGGTAGCACACAAAGTGTTCCTCCGATAAACGGGAGTTGCATAATCTCATAGTTATAGGAACTTGTATAAGTCATGAAGAAAGGAATAGCAACATACTAAATGATCAAGTGCTAAGCTAACGGAATGGGTCAAGTCAATCACATCATTCTCCTAATGATGTGATCCCGTTAATCAAATGACAACACATGTCTATGGTTAGGAAACATAACCATCTTTGATTAATGAGCTAGTAAAGTAGAGGCATACTAGTGACATTAAGTTTGTCTATATGTTCACATATGTATCATGTTTCCGGTTAATACAATTATAGCATGAATAATAAACATTTATCATGATATGAGGAAATAAATAATAACTTTATTATTGCCTCTAGGGCATATTTCCTTCAGTCTCCCACTTGCACTAGAGTCAATAATCTAGATTACACAATAATGATGCTAACACCCATGGAGTCTTGGTGTTGATCATGTTTTGCTCGTGGAAGAGGCTTAGTCAATGGGTCTGCAACATTCAGATCCATATGTATCTTGCAAATCTCTATGTCTCCCCACCTGGACTTGGTCCCGGATGGAATTGAAGCGTCTCTTGATGTGCTTGGTCCTCTTGTGAAATCTGGATTCCTTTGCCAAAGCAATTGCACCAGTATTGACACAGAAGATCTTCATTGGTCCCGATGCACTAGGTATGACACCTAGATCGGAAATGAACTCCTTCATCCAGACTCCTTCATTGCTGCTTCCGAAGCAGCTATTACTCCGCTTCGCATGTAGATCCCGCCACGACGCTTGTTTAAGACTGCACCAACTTACAGCTCCACCGTTTAATAAAAACACATATTTGGTTTGCGATTTAGAATCGTCCGGATCAGTGTCAAAGCTTGCATCGACGTAACCATTTACGACTAGCTCTTTGTCACCTCCATAAACAAGAAACATATCCTTAGTCCTTTTCAGGTATTTCAGGATATTCTTGAGCACTGTCAAGTGATCCACTCCTAGATTACTTTGGTACCTATATGTCAAGCTTATTGCTAAGCATACGTCAGGTCTGGTACACAGCATTGCATACATGATAGAGCCTATGGCTGAAGCATAGGGAACATCTTTCATTTTCTCTCTATCTTCTGCTGTGGTCGGGCATTGAGTATGACTCAACTTCACACCTTGTAATACAGGCAAGTACCCTTTCTTTGCCTGATCCATTTTGAACTTTTTTAAAACTTTATCAAGGTATGTGCTTTGTGAAAGTCCAATTAAGTGTCTTGATCTATATCTATAGATCTTGATGCCCAATATGTAAGCAGCTTCACCGAGGTCTTTCATTGAAAAACTTTTATTCAAGTATCCCTTTATGCTATCCAGAAACTCTATATCATTTCCAATTAACAATATGTCATCTACATATAATATTAAAAATCCTACAGAGCTCCCACTCACTTTCTTGTAAATACAGGCATCTCCAGAAGTCTGTATAAAACCATATGCTTTGATCACACTATCAAAGCGTTTATTCCAACTCCAAGATGCTTGCACCAGTCCACAAATGGAATGCAGGAGCTTGCACACTTTGTTAGCACCTTCTGGATCGACAAAACCTTCCGGTTGCATCATATACAACTCTTCTTCCAGAAATCCATTCAGGAATGCAGTTTTGACATCCATTTGCCAAATTTCTGTTGGAGAATGTTGCAGAAAATTAAAATTTTTCCTACGGTTTCACCAAGATCCATATATGAGTTCATCTAAGCAACGAGTGATAGGAGTGCATCTACATACCCTTGTAGATCGCGAGCGGAAGCGTTCAAGAGAACGGGGATGATGGAGTCATACTCGCCGTGATCCAAATCACCGATGACCAAGTGCTGAACGGACAGCACCTCCGCATTCAACACACGTACGGAGCGGATGACGTCTCCTCCTTCTTGATCCAGCAAGGGGAAAGGAGAGGTTGAGGAAGAAGGCTCCAGCAGCAGCACGACGGCGTGGTGGTGGTGGAGATGCAGTACTCCGGCAGGGCTTCGCCAAGCACTTAACGGAGGAGGAGAGGTGTTGGGGAGGGGAGGGGCTGCGCCTTGGATGTTCTGTGCAGCCCTCCCCTCGCCCCTCTATTTACAGGGGAAGGGGGAAGGGGGCCGGCCCCCTCTAGATGAGATCTAGAGGGGGGCGGCGGCCAAGGGAGGGGGCTTGCCCCCCAAGCAAGGGGGGCGCCCCCACTAGGGTTTCCCCCCAAACCCTAGGCGCATGGGCCCAAGGGGGGGGCGCCCAGCCCTCCAGGGGCTGGTTCCCTACCCCTACGGCCCATGAGGCCCTCCGAGAGAGGTGGCCCCTCCCGATGGACCCCCGGGACCCCTCCGGTGGCCCCGGTATAATACCGATATGCCCCCGAAACTTTCCGGTGACCGTATGACAACTTCCCATATTTAAATCTTCACCTCCGGACTATTTCGGAACTCCTCGTGACGTCCGGGATCTCATCCAGGACTCCGAACAACATTCGGTAATCACATACAAGTCTTCCTAATAACCCTAGCGTCACTGAACCTTAAGTGTGTAGACCCTACGGGTTCGGGAATCATGCAGACATGACCGAGACAGCTCTCCGGCCAATAACCAACAGTGGGATCTGGATACCCATGTTGGCTCCCACATGTTCCACGATGATTTCATCGGATGAACCACGATGTCGAGGATTCAATCAACCTCGTATACAATTCCCTTTGTCAATCGGTACGTTACTTGCCCGAGACTCGATCGTCGGTATCCCAATACCTCGTTCAGTCTCGTTACCGGCAAGTCACTTTACTCGTACCGTAATGCATGATCCCGTGACCAAACACTTGGTCACTTTGAGCTCATTATGATGATGCATTACCGAGTGGGCCCAGAGATACCTCTCCGTCATACGGAGTGACAAATCCCAGTCTCGATCCGTGTCAACCCAACAGACACTTTCGGAGATACCTGTAGTGCACCTTTATATTCACCCAGTTACGTTGTGACGTTTGGTACACCCAAAACACTCCTACGGTATCCGGGAGTTACACGATCTCATGGTCTAAGGAAAGGATACTTGACATTGGAAAAGCTCTAGCAAACGAACTACACGATCTTGTGCTATGCTTAGGATTGGGTCTTGTCCATCACATCATTCTCCTAATGATGTGATCCCGTTATCAACGACATCTAATGTCCATAGTCAGGAAACCATGACTATCTGTTGATCAACGAGCTAGTCAACTAGAGGCAATATTATGGTCTATGTATTCACACGTGTATTACGATTTCCGGATAATACAGTTATAGCATGAATAAAGACAATTATCATGAACAAGGAAATATAATAATAATCCTTTTATTATTGCCTCTAGGGCATATTTCCAACAGTCTCCCACTTGCACTAGAGTCAATAATCTAGTTACATTGTGATGAATCGAACACCATAGTTGGTTGATCATTTGCTCGCGAAAGAGGTTTAGTCAACGGATCTGCGACATTCAGATCCGTATGTACTTTGCAAATATCTATGTCTCCATCTTGAACATTTTCACGGATGGAGTTGAAACGATGCTTGATGTGCCTGGTCTTCTTGTGAAACCTGGGCTCCTTGGCAAGGGCAATGGCTCCAGTGTTGTCACAGAAGAGTTTGATCGGCCCCGACGCATTGGGTATGACTCCTAGGTCGGTGATGAACTCCTTCACCCAAATTGCTTCATGCGCTGCCTCCGAGGCTGCCATGTACTCCGCTTCACATGTAGATCCCGCCACGATGCTCTGCTTGCAGCTGCACCAGCTTACTGTTCCACCATTCAACATATACATGTATCCGGTTTGTGACTCAGAGTCATCCAGATCTGTGTCGAAGCTAGCGTCGATGTAACCCTTTACGACGAGCTCTTCGTCACCTCCATAAACGAGAAACATGTCCTTTGTCCTTTTCAGGTACTTCAGGATATTCTTGACCGCTGTCCAGTGTTCCTTGCCGGGATTACTTTGGTACCTTCCTACCAAACTTACGGCAAGGTTTACATCAGGTCTGGTACACAGCATGGCATACATAATAGATCCTATGGCTGAAGCATAGGGGATGACACTCATCTCTTCTTTATCTTTTGCCGTGGTCGGGCATTGAGCCGAGCTCAATCTCACACCTTGCAATACAGGCAAGAACCCTTTCTTGGACTGATCCATTTTGAACTTCTTCAAAATCTTATCAAGGTATGTGCTTTGTGAAAGACCTATGAGGCGTCTCGATCTATCCCTATAGATCTTGATGCCTAATATGTAAGCAGCTTCTCCAAGGTCCTTCATTGAAAAACACTTATTCAAGTAGGCCTTAATGCTGTCCAAAAGTTCTATATCATTTCCCATCAAGAGTATGTCATCTACATATAATATGAGAAATGCTACAGAGCTCCCACTCACTTTCTTGTAAACGCAGGCTTCTCCATAAGTCTGCATAAACCCAAACGCTTTGATCATCTCATCAAAGCGAATGTTCCAACTCCGAGATGCTTGCACCAGCCCATAAATGGATCGCTGGAGCTTGCATACTTTGTTAGCATTCTTAGGATCGACAAAACCTTCCGGCTGCATCATATACAGTTCTTCCTTAAGATGTCCGTTAAGGAATGCCGTTTTGACGTCCATCTGCCATATCTCATAATCATAGTATGCGGCAATTGCTAACATGATTCGGACGGACTTCAGCTTCGCTACGGGAGAGAATGTCTCATCGTAGTCAACCCCTTGAACTTGTCGATAACCCTTAGCGACAAGTCGAGCTTTATAGATGGTAACATTACCATCCGCGTCCGTCTTCTTCTTAAAGATCCATTTGTTTTCTATCGCTCGCCGATCATCGGGCAAGTCTGTCAAAGTCCATACTTTGTTTTCATACATGGATTCTATCTCGGATCGCATGGCTTCAAGCCATTTGTTGGAATCTGGGCCCGCCATCGCTTCTTCATAGTTCGAAGGTTCACCGTTGTCTAACAACATGATTTCCAAGACAGGGTTGCCGTACCACTCTGGTGCGGAACGTGTCCTTGTGGACCTACGAAGTTCAGTAGCAACTTGATCCGAAGTACCTTGATCATCATCATTATTTTCCTCTCCAGTTGGTGTAGGCATCACAGGAACATTTTCCTGAGCTGCACTACTTTCCTGTTCAAGAGGTAGTACTTCATCGAGTTCTACTTTCCTCCCACTTACTTCTTTCGAGAGAAACTCTTTTTCCAGAAAGGATCCGTTCTTGGCAACAAAGATCTTGCCCTCGGATCTTAAGTAGAAGGTATACCCAATGGTTTCCTTAGGGTATCCTATGAAGACGCATTTTTCCGACTTGGGTTCGAGCTTTTCAGGTTGAAGTTTCTTGACATAAGCATCGCATCCCCAAACTTTTAGAAACGACAGCTTAGGTTTCTTCCCAAACCATAATTCATACGGTGTCGTCTCAACGGATTTAGACGGTGCCCTATTTAAAGTGAATGTAGCTGTCTCTAGAGCGTATCCCCAAAATGATAGCGGTAAATCGGTAAGAGACATCATAGACCGCACCATATCCAATAGAGTGCGATTACGACGTTCGGACACACCGTTACGCTGAGGTGTTCCAGGCGGCGTGAGTTGTGAAACGATTCCACATTTCCTTAAGTGTGTACCAAATTCGTGACTTAAATATTCTCCTCCACGATCTGATCGTAGGAACTTTATCTTTCGGTCACGTTGATTCTCTACCTCATTCTGAAATTCCTTGAACTTTTCAAAGGTCTCAGACTTGTGTTTCATTAAGTAGACATACCCATATCTACTCAAGTCATCAGTGAGAGTGAGAACATAACGATATCCTCCGCGAGCCTCAACGCTCATTGGACCGCACACATCGGTATGTATGATTTCCAATAAGTTGGTTGCTCGCTCCATTGTTCCGGAGAACGGAGTCTTGGTCATTTTGCCCATGAGGCATGGTTCGCATGTGTCAAATGATTCATAATCGAGAGACTCTAAAAGTCCATCAGCATGGAGCTTCTTCATGCGCTTGACACCAATGTGACCAAGGCGGCAGTGCCACAAGTATGTGGGACTATCGTTATCAACTTTACATCTTTTGGTATTCACACTATGAATATGTGTAACATTACGCTCGAGATTCATTAAGAATAAACCATTGACCATCGGGGCATGACCATAAAACATATCTCTCATATAAATAGAACAACCATTATTCTCGGATTTAAATGAGTAGCCATCTCGTATCAAACGAGATCCAGATACAATGTTCATGCTCAAACTTGGCACTAAATAACAATTATTAAGGTTTAAAACTAATCCCGTAGGTAAATGTAGAGGTAGCGTGCCGACGGCGATCACATCGACCTTGGAACCATTCCCGACGCGCATCGTCACCTCGTCCTTCGCCAGTCTCCGCTTATTCCGCAGCTCCTGCTGTGAGTTACAAATATGAGCAACGGCACCGGTATCAAATACCCAGGAGTTACTACGAGTACTGGTAAGGTACACATCAATTACATGTATATCAAATATACCTTTAGTGTTGCCGGCCTTCTTGTCCGCTAAGTATTTGGGGCAGTTCCGCTTCCAGTGACCCTTCCCTTTGCAATAAAAGCACTCAGTCTCAGGCTTGGGTCCATTGCTTGACTTCTTCCTGGCAACTGGCTTACCAGGCGCGGCAACATCCTTGCCGTCCTTCTTGAAGTTCTTCTTACCCTTGCCCTTCTTGAACTTGGTGGTTTTATTGACCATCAACACTTGATGTTCTTTCTTGATTTCTACCTCTGCCGACTTCAGCATTGAAAATACTTCAGGAATAGTTTTCACCATCCCCTGCATATTGTAGTTCATCACAAAGCTCTTGTAGCTCGGTGGGAGCGACTGAAGGATTCTGTCAATGACCGCCTCGTCCGGGAGGTTAATGTCCAGCTGGGACAGGCGGTTGTGCAACCCAGACATTTTGAGTATGTGCTCACTGACAGAACTATTTTCCTCCATCTTACAACTATAGAACTTGTCGGAGACTTCATATCTCTCGATCCGGGCATGAGCTTGGAAAACCATTTTCAGCTCCTCGAACATCTCATATGCTTCGTGTTGCTCAAAACGCTTTTGGAGCCCCGGTTCTAGGCTGTAAAGCATGCCGCACTGAACGAGGGAGTAATCATCAGCACGTGACTACCAAGCATTCATAACGTCTTGGTTCTCTGGGATGGGTGCTTCACCTAGCGGTCCATCTAGGACATATGCTTTCTTGGCAGCTATGAGGATGATCCTCAGGTTCCGGACCCAGTCCGTATAGTTGCTGCCATCATCTTTCAGCTTGGTTTTCTCTAGGAACGCGTTGAAGTTCATGTTGACATGAGCGTTGGCCATTTGATCTACAAGACATTTTTGCAAAGGTTTTAGACTAAAGTTCATGATAATTAAGTTCATCTAATCAAATTATTTTAATGAACTCCCACTCAAATTAGACATCCCTCTAGTCATCTAAGTGTTACACGATCCGAGTCGACTAGGCCGTGTCCGATCATCACGTGAGACGGACTAGTCATCATCGGTGAACATCTCCATGTTGATCGTATCTTCCATACGACTCATGTTCGACCTTTCGGTCTCTGTGTTCCGAGGCCATGTCTGTACATGCTAGGCTCGTCAAGTTAACCCTAAGTGTTTTTGCATGTGTAAAACTGTCTTACACCCGTTGTATGTGAACGTAAGAATCTATCACACACGATCATCACGTGGTGCTTCAAAACGACGAACTTTAGCAACGGCGCACAGTTAGGGGAGAACACTTTCTTGAAATTGTTATAAGGGATCATCTTATTTACTACCGTCGTTCTAAGTAAACAAGATGCATAAACATAATAAACATCACATGCAATTATATAGTAGTGACATGATATGGCCAATATCATATAGCTCCTTTGATCTCCATCTTCGGGGCTTCATGATCATCTTCGTCACCGGCATGACACCATGATCTCCATCATCGTGTCTCCATGAAGTTGCTCGCCAACTATTACTTCTACTACTATGGCTAATGGTTTAGCAATAAAGTAAAGTAATTACATGGCGTTAAATCATTGACACGCAGGTCATACAATAATTAAGACAACTCCTATGGCTCCTGTCGGTTGTCATACTCATCGACATGCAAGTCGTGATTCCTATTACAAGAACATGATCTCATACATCACAATATATCATTCATCATTCATCACAACTTTTGGCCATATCACATCACAAGACACTTAGTGCAAAAACAAGTTAGACGTCCCCTAATTGTTGTTGCAAGTTTTACGTGGCTTCTATAGGTGATCTAGCAAGAACGTTTTCTTACCTACGTTCAAGCCACAACGTGATTTGTCAACTTCTATTTACCCTTCATAAGGACCCTTTTCGTCGAATCCGCTCCAACTAAAGTGGGAGAGACAGACACCCGCTAGCCACCTTATGCAACTACTGCATGTCAGTCGGTGGAACTTGTCTCACGTAAGCGTACGTGTAAGGTCGGTCCAGGCCGCTTCATCCCACAATACCGCTGAAGCAAAATAAGACTAGTAGCGGCAAGAAAGTTGACAACATCTACGCCCACAACAAAATTGTGTTCTACTCGTGCAATAGAGAACTACGTATAGACCTAGCTCATGATGCCACTGTTGGAGAACGTTGCAGAAAATTAAAAAATTTCCTACGGTTTCACCAAGATCCATCTATGAGTTCATCTAAGCAACAAGTGATAGGAGTGCATCTACATACCCTTGTAGATCGTGAGCAGAAGCATTCAAGAGAACGGGGATGATGGAGTCGTACTCTCCGTGATCCAAATCACCGATGACCAAGTGCTGAACGGACAACACCTCCGCGTTCAACACACATACGGAGTGGATGATGTCTCCTCCTTCTTGATCCAGCAAGGGGAAAGGAGAGGTTGAGGAAGAAGGCTCCAGCAGCAGCACGACGGCGTGGTGGTGGTGGAGATGCAGTACTCCGGCAGGGCTTCGCCAAGCTCTTAACGGAGGAGGAGAGGTGTTGGGGAGGGGAGGGGCTGCGCCTTGGATGTTCTGTGCAGCCCTCCCCTCGCCCCTCTATTTATAGGGGAAGGGGGAAGGGGGGCGGCCCCCTCTAGATGAGATCTAGAGGGGGGCGGCGGCCAAGGGAGGGGGCTTGCCCCCCAAGCAAGGGGGCGCCCCCACTAGGGTTTCCCCCCAAACCCTAGGCGCATGGGCCCAAGGGGGAGGCTCCCAGCCCTCCAGGGGCTGGTTCCCTGCCCCCTACGGCCCATGAGGCCCTCTGAGAGAGGTGGCCCCTCCCGGTGGACCCCCGGGACCCCTCCGGTGGCCCCGGTACAATACCGATATGCCCCCGAAACTTTCCGGTGACCGTATGACAACTTCCCATATATAAATCTTCAACTCTGGACTATTCCGGAACTCCTCGTGACGTCCGGGATCTCATATGGGACTCCGAACAACATTCGGTAATCACATACAAGTCTTCCTAATAGCCCTAGTGTCACCGAACCTTAAGTGTGTAGACCCTACGGGTTCGGGAATCATGCAGACATGACCGAGACAGCTCTCCAGCCAATAACCAACAGCGGGATCTGGATACCCATGTTGGCTCCCACATGTTCCACGATGATTTCATCGGATGAACCATGATGTTGAGGATTCAATCAACCCCGTATACAATTCCCTTTGTCAATCGGTATGTTACTTGCCCGAGACTCGATCATCGGTATCCCAATACCTCATTTAGTCTCGTTACTGGCAAGTCACTTTACTCGTACTGCATGATCCCGTGACCAAACACTTGGTCACTTTGAGCTCATTATGATGATGCATTACCGAGTGGGCCCAGAGATACCTCTCCGTCATACGGAGTGACAAATCCCAGTCTCGATTCGTGCCAACCCAACAGACACTTTCGGAGATACCTGTAGTGCACCTTTATAGTCACCCAGTTACGTTGTGACGTTTGGTAAACCCAAAGCACTCCTACGGTATCTGGGAGTTACACGATCTCATGGTCTAAGGAAAGGATACTTGACATTGGAAAAGCTCTAGCAAACGAACTACACGATCTTGTGCTATGCTTAGGATTGGGTCTTGTCCATCACATCATTCTCCTAATGATGTGATCCTGTTATCAACGACATTTGATGTCCATAGTCAAGAAACCATGACTATCTGTTGATCAACAAGCTAGTCAACTAGAGGCTTACTAGGGACATATTATGGTCTATGTATTCACACGTGTATTACGATTTCTGGATAATATAGTTATAGCATGAATAAAGACAATTATCATGAACAAGGAAATATAATAATAATCCTTTTATTATTGCCTCTAGGGCATATTTCCAACAATTTCATAATCATAAAATGCGGCAATTGCTAACATGATTCGGACAGACTTAAGCATCGCTACGGGTGAGAAAGTCTCATCGTAGTCAACTCCTTGAACTTGTTGAAAACCTTTCGCAACAAGTCGAGCTTTGTAGACAGTTACATTACCATCGGCGTCAGTCTTCTTCTTGAAGATCTATTTATTTTGGATGGCTTGCCGATCATCGGGCAAGTCAACCAAAGTCCATACTTTGTTCTCATACATGGATCCCATCTCAGATTTCATGGCCTCAAGCCATTTAGCGGAATCTGGGCTCATCATCGCTTCCTCATAGTTCATAGGTTCACCATGGTCAAGTAACATGACTTCCAGAATAGGATTACCGTACCACTCTGGTGCGGATCTTACTCTGGTAGACCTACGAGGTTCGGTAGTAACTTGATCTGAAGTTTCATGATCAATATCATTAGCTTCCTCACTGATTGGTGTAGTTGTGATAGGAACCGGTTCTTGTGATGAACTACTTTCTACTAAGGGAGCAGGTATAGTTACCTCAGCAAGTTCTACTTTCCTCCCACTCACTTCTTTCGAGAGAAACTCCTTCTCTAGAAAGGATCCGAATTTAGCAACAAAAATCTTGCCCTCAGATCTGTGATAGAAGGTGTACCCAATAGTCTCTTTTGGGTATCCTATGAAGACACATTTATCCGATTTGGGTTCGAGCTTATCTGGTTGAAGTTTCTTCACATAAGCATCGCAGCCCCAAACTTTAAGAAACGACAACTTTGGTTTCTTGCCAAACCATAGTTCATAAGGCGTCGTCTCAACGTATTTTGATGGTGCTCTATTTAACGTGAATGCGGCCGTCTCTAAAGCATAACCCCAAAACGATAGCGGTAAATCAGTAAGAGACATCATAGATCGCACCATATCTAGTAAAGTACGATTACGACGTTCGGACACACCATTTCGTTGTGGTGTTCCGGGTGGCGTGAGTTGCGAAACTATTCTGCATTGTTTCAAATGTAAACCAAACTCGTAACTCAAATATTCTCCTCCATGGTCAGATCGTAGAAATTTTATTTTCTTGTTACGATGATTTTCCACTTCACTCTGAAATTCTTTGAACTTTTCAAATGTTTTAGACTTGTGTTTCATCAAGTAGATATACCCATATCTGCTCAAATCATCTATGAAGGTGAGAAAATAACGATACCCGCCGTGAGCCTCAATATTCATTGGACCACATACATCAGTATGTATGATTTCCAACAAATCAGTTGCTCGCTCCATAGTTCCGGAGAACGGCATTTTAGTCATCTTGCCCATGAGGCACGGTTCGCAAGTACCAAGTGATTCATAATCAAGTGATTCCAGAAGTCCATCAGTATGGAGTTTCTTCATGCGCTTTACACCGATATGACCTAAACGGCAGTGCCACAAATAAGTTGCACTATCATTATCAACTATGCATCTTTTGGCTTCAACATTATGAATATGTGTATCACTACTATCGAGATTCAATAAAAATATACCACTCTTCAAGGGTACATGACCATAAAAGATATTACTCATATAAATAGAACAACCATTATTCTCTGATTTAAATGAATAACCGTCTCACATCAAACAAGATCCAGATATAATGTTCATGCTCAACGCTGGCACCAAATAACAATTATTTAGGTCTAAAACTAATCCCGATGGTAGATGTAGAGGTAGCGTGCCGACCGCGATCACATCGACTTTGGAACCATTTCCCACGTGCATCGTCACCTTGTCCTTAGCCAATCTTCACTTAATCCGTAGTCCCTGTTTCGAGTTGCAAATATTAGCAACAGAACCAGTATCAAATACCCAGGTGCTACTGCGAGCATTAGTAAGGTACACATCAATAACATGTATATCACATATACCTTTGTTCACTTTGCCATCCTTCTTATCCGCCAAATACTTGGGGCAGTTCCACTTCCAGTGTCCAGTGTGCTTGCAGTAGAAGCACTTAGTCTCAGGCTTAGGTCCAGACTTGGGTTTCTTCTCTTGAACAACAACTTGTTTGTTGTTCTTCTTGAAGTTCCCCTTCTTCTTCCCTTTGCCCTTTTTCTTGAAACTGGTGGTCTTATTGACCATTAACACTTGATGCTCCTTCTGTTGGAAATATGCCCTAGAGGCAATAATAAAATGGTTATTATTATATTTCCTTGTTCAGGATAATTGTCTATTGTTCATGCTATAATTGTATTAACTGGAAACCGTAATACATGTGTGAATACATAGACCACAACATGTCCCTAGTGAGCCTCTAGTTGACTAGCTCGTTGATCAATAGATGGTTATGGTTTCCTGACCATGGACATTGGATGTCATTGATAACGGGATCACATCATTAGGAGAATGATGTGATGGACAAGACCCAATCCGAAGCATAGCACAAGATCGTGTAGTTCGTTTGCTAAAGCTTTTCTAATGTCAAGTGTCATTTCCTTAGACCATGAGATTATGCAACTCCCGGATACCGTAGGAATGCTTTGGGTGTACCAAACATCATAACATAATTGGGTGGCTATAAAGGTGCACTACAGGTATCTCCGAAAGTGTCTGTTGGGTTGGCACGAATCGAGACTGGGATTTGTCACTCCGTATGACGGAGAGGTATCTCTGGGCCCACTCGGTATTGCATCATCATAATGAGCTCAATGTGACTAAGTAGTTAGTCATGGGATCATGCATTGCAGAACGAGTAAAGTGACTTGCCGGTAACGAGATTGAACGAGGTATTGGGATACCGACGATCGAATCTCGAGCAAGTACGTACCGATTGACAAAGGGAATTGTATACGGGGTTGCTTGAATCCTTGACATCGTGGTTCATCCGATGAGATCATCGTGGAACATGTGGGAGCCAACATGGGTATCCAGATCCCGCTGTTGGTTATTGGCCGGAGAATGTCTCGATCATGTCTGCATGGTTCCCGAACCCGTAGGGTCTACACACTTAAGGTTCGGTGACGCTAGAGTTGTTATGGGAAATAGTATGTGGTTACCGAAGGTAGTTCGGAGTCCCGGATGTGATCCCGGACATCATGAGGAGTTCCGGAATGGTCCGGCAGTGAAGATCGATATATTGAACAAAGGGTATTGGAGTCCGGAAGTGTTCCGGGGGTACCAGGCTATGGCCAGCATGACCGAAAGGTGTTTCGGGAGCCCCGACAAGTGTTGGAGGGCCTCATGGGCCAAACAGGAAGGGGCAAACCAGCCCACTAAGGGGTGATGCGCCCCCCATGCCCTTTCCCACGTTATTTGGGGAGGTCGGGCGCCTCCACCTGGCTTGGGAGGCAATGCTCCACCTGCTTGGCTTGGGGGGCAAGTCTCCCTAGGATTTTCCCTAGGGAGATCCAATCTGCTTGGCCGCCGCCCCTAGGGGAAACCCTAGGGCGCCTCCCCCTCTCCCCTTGCCCCTATATATAGTGGAGGGGTGGGAGGGCGGCCGCACCTCTTCCCTGGCGCAGCCCCTCCCTCCTCATACATCTCCTCCTCCTCCGTAGTGCTTGGCGAAGCCCTGCTGGAGAACCACGAGCTCCACCACCATGCCATCATGCTGTCGGAGTTCTCCCTCAACTTCTCCTCTCCCCTTGCTGGATCAAGAAGGAGGATACGTCCCCGGGATGTACGTGTGTTGAACACGGAGGCACCATTGTTCGGTGCTTAGATCGGATTCAGCCGCGATCTGAATCGCTTCGTGTACGACTCCACCGACCGCGTTCTTGCAAAGCTTCCGCATCGCGATCTTCAAGGGTATGAAGATGCACTCCCCTCTCTCTCGTTGCTAGTTACTCCATAGATTGATCTTGGTGATGCGTAGAAAATTTTGAATTTCCGCTACGTTCCCCAACAGTGGCATCATGAGCTAGGTCTATGCGTGGTTTCTATGCACGAGTAGAACATAAGTTGTTGTGGGCGTCGATTTTGTCAATTTACTTGCCACTACTAGTCTTATCTTGATTCAGCAGCATCGTGGGATGAAGCGGCCCGGACCGACCTTACACGTACACTTACATGAGACAGGTTCCACCGAATGACATGCACTAGTTGCATAAGGTGGCTAGCGAGTGTCTGTCTCTCCCACTTTAGTCTGGTTGGATTCGATGAAAATGGTCCTTATGAAGGGTAAATAGCAATTGGCATATCACGTTGTGGTTTTGGCGTAGTTAAGAAACATTCTTGCTAGAAACCTATAGCAGCCACGTAAAAACTTGCAGCAACAATTAGAGGACGTCTAACTTGTTCTTGCAGCATATGTCATGTGATGTGATATGGCCAAAGGATGTGATGAATGAAATATATGTGATGTATGAGATTGATCATGTTCTTGTAATAGGAATCACGACTTGCATGTCGATGAGTATGACAACCGGCAGGAGCCATAGGAGTTGTCTTAATTTGTTGTATGACCTGCGTGTCATTGAATAACACCATGTAATTACTTTACTTTATTGCTAAATTGTTAGCCATAGTAGTAGAAGTAATAGTTGGCGAGACAACTTCATGAAGACACAATTATGGAGATCATGATGATGGAGATCATGGTGTCATGCCGGTGACGATGATGATCATGGCGCCCCGAAGATGGAGATCAAAAGGAGCAAAATGATATTGGCCATATCATGTCACTTTTTGATTGCATGTGATGTTTATCATGTTTTTACATCTTATTTGCTTAGAACGATGGTAGCATAAATAAGATGATCCCTCGCTAAAATTTCAAGAAAATGTTCCCCCTAACTGTGCACCATTGCGAAGGTTCGTTGTTTCGAAGCACCACGTGATGATCGGGTGTGATAGATTCTAACGTTCGAATACAACGGGTGTAAGCCAGATTTACACAAGCAAAACACTTAGGTTGACTTGACGAGCCTAGCATGTACAGACATGGCCTTGGAACACAAGAGACCGAAAGGTCGAACATGAGCCGTATAGCAGATACGATCAACATGAAGATGTTCACCGATGATGACTAGTCCGTCTCACGTGATGATCGGACAAGGCCTAGTTGACTCGGATCATGTATCACTTAGATGACTAGAGGGATGTCTATCTAAGTGGGAGTTCATTAAATAATCAGATGAACTTAATTATCATGAACATAGTCAAAAGATCTTTGCAAATTATGTTGTAGCTTACGCTTTAGTTCTACTGTTTAAGATACGTTCCTAGAGAAAATTTAGTTGAAAGTTGACAGTAGCAATTATGCGGACTGGGCCCGTATTCTGAGGATTGTCCTCATTCCTGCACAGAAGGCTTCTGTCCTTAATGCACTGCTCGGTGTGCTGAACCTCGAGCGTCGTTTGTGGATGTTGCAAACATCTGACATACACGTTTTGATGACTACGTGATAGTTCAGTGCATAATGTTAAATGGTTTAGAATTGAGGCATCGAAGACATTTTTGAAACGTCGCAGAACATATGAGATGTTCCAAGAGCTGAAATTGGGATTTCAGGATCATGCCCACATCAAGAGGTGTAAGACCTCCGACAAGTTTCTTAGCCTGCAAACTAAGGGAGAAAAGCTCAATCATTGAGCATGTGCTCAGATTGTCTGAGTACTACAATCACTTGAATTGAGTGGGAGTTAATCTTCCAGATGAGATAGTGATGGTTCTCCATAGTCACTGCCACCAAACTATTAGAGCTTCGTGATGAACTATAACATATCAGGGATAGACATGATGATCCTTAAGCAATTTGCGATGTTTGACACCGCGAAAGTAGAAATCGAGTAGGAGCATCAATTGTTGATGGTTAGTAAAACCACTAGTTTCAAGAAGGGCAAGGGCAAGAAGGGATACTTCATGAAACGGCAAATCAGTTGCTGCTCTAGTGAAGAAACCCAAGGTTGAACCCAAAACCCGAGACTAAGTGCTTTTGTAATGAGGGGAACAGTCACTGAAGCAGAACTACCCTAGATACTTGGTAGATGAGAAGGCTGGCAAGGTTGACAGAAGTATATTGGATATACATTGTATTAAATGTGTACTTTACTAGTACTCCTAGTAGCACCAGGGTATTAAGATACCGGTTCGGTTGCTAAGTGTTAGTAACTCGAAATAAAAGAGCTACGGAATAAACGGAGACTAGCTAAAGGTGAAATGACGATGTGTGTTGGAAGTATTTCCAAGGTTGATGTGATCAAGCATCGCATGCTCCATCTACCATCGAGATTGATGTTAAACCTAAATAATTGTTATTTGGTGTTTGCGTTGAGCATAGACATGATTGGATTGTGTTTATCGCAATACGGTTATTCATTTAAGGAGAATAATGGTTACTCTGTTTATTTGAATAATACCTTCAATGGTCTTGCACCTAAAATGAATGGTTTATTGAATCTCGATCGTAGTGATACACATGTTCATGCCAAAAGATATAAGATAGTAATGATAGTACCACATACTTGTGGCACTGCCATTTGAGTCATACTGGTATAAAACGCATGAAGAAGCTCCATGTTGATGGATCTTTGGACTCACTCATTTTTGAAAAGTTTGAGACATGTGAACCATGTCTACTGGTATATATGCATGAAGAAACTCCATACAGATGGATCGTTTGGACTCACTTGATTTTGAATCACTTGAGACATGCAAATCATACCACATGGGCAAGATGACTGAAAGGCCTCATTTTTCAGTGAGACGAAACAAGAGAGCAACTTGTTGGAAGTAATACATTTGATGTGTGCAATCCAATGAGTGCTGAGGCACGCAGTGAATATCGTTATGCTCTTACTTCACAGATGATTTGAGTAGATTCTAAGTATATTTACTTGATGAAACACGAGTCTGAATTATTGAAAGGTTCAACCAATTTCAGAGTGAAGTTGAAGATCATTGTGGCAAGAGGATAGAATGTCTGTGATATGATCATAGAGATGAATATCTGAGTTACGAGTTTGGTACACAATTAAGACCTTGTGGAAATTGTTTCATAACTAATACCGCCTGGAACACCATAGTGTGATGGTGTGTCCGAACATCATAAATGCACCCTATTGGATATGGTGCATACCATGATGTCTCTTATCGAATTACCACTATCGTTTCTGGGTTAGGCATTAGAGACAACCGCATTCACTTCAAATAGGGCACCACGTAATTCTGTTGAGATGACACCGTATGAACTATGGTTCAGAGAAACCTAAGTTGTTGTTTCTTAAAAGTTTGGGGCTGCGACGCTTATGTGGAAAAGTTTTTCCTGATAAGCTCGAACCCAAAGCGGATAAAATGCATCTTCATAGGACGCCCAAAAACAGTTGGGTGTACCTCCTAATTTAGATCCGGAAGCAAAAGTGATTGTTTCCAGAAACGGGTCCTTTCTTGAGGAAAAGTTTCTCTTGAAAGAATTGAGTGGGAGGATGGTGGAGAATTGATGAGGTTACTGAACCATCACTTCAACTAGTGTGTAGCAGGGCACAGGAAGTTGTTCCTATGGCGCCTACACCAATTGAAGTGGAAGCTGATGATAGTGGTCATGAAACTTCGGATCAAGTCACTACCAAACCTCGTAGGTCGACAAGGACGACAAGGATGCGTACTACTTCAGAGTGGTACTTAATCCTGTCTTGGAGGTCATGTTGCTAGTCAACAATGAACCTACGAGCTATGGAGAAGCGATGGTGGGCCCGGATTCCGACAAATGGCTCGAGGTCATAAAATCCGAGAGAGGATCCATGTATAAAACAAAGTGTAGATTTGGAAGAACTACTTGATGGTCGTAAGGCTGTTGGGTACAGATGGATTTTAGAAGGGAAGACGGACAATGATGGTAAGTGTCACCATTAAGAAAGGTCGACTTGTCGCTAATATGTTTTCCGACAAGTTCAAGGAGTTGACTACGATGAGACTTTCTCACTCGTAGTGATGCTAAGAGTCTGTTAAAATTATATTGGCAGTTCCTACATTATTTATGAAATCTTGCAGATAGGATGTCAAAACATTGTTTCCTCAATGATTTTCTTGAGGAAAGGTTGTATGTGATACAACCAGAAGGTTTTGTCAATCCTAAAAGATGCTAACAAGTATGCAAAGCTCCAGCAATCCTTCTAAGGACTGGAGTAAGCATCTCGGAGTTGGAATATACGCTTTGATGAGATGATCAAAGATTTTGGGTTTATACAAAGTTTATGAGAAACTTGTATTTCCAAAGAAGTGAGTGGGAGCACTATAGCATTTCTGATGAGTATATGTTATTGACATATTGTTGATCGGAAATGATGTAGAATTTCTGGAAAGCATATAGGGTTATTTGAAAGTGTTTTTCAATGGAAAAAACCTCGATTAAGCTACTTGAACATTGAGCATCAAGATCTATAAGGATAGATCAAAATCGCTTGATAGTACTTTCAAATGAGTATGCATCGTGACAAGATTTTGAAGGAGTTCAAAATAGATCGGCAGAGAAGGAGTTCTTGGCTGTGTTTAAGGTGTGAGTATTGAGTAAGAATCAAGACCTGACCACGGCAGAAGAGAGAGAAAGGACGAAGGTCATCCCCTATGCTTTAGGCGTACGCTCCACAGTATGCTATGTTGTGTACCGCACCTAAAGTGTGCCTTGCCATGAGTCAGTCAAGGGGTACAAGTGTGATCCAAGAATGGATCACAGGACAGCGGTCAAGGTTATCCTTAGTAACTAGTGGACTAAGGAATTTTCTCGATTATGGAGGTGGTAAAGGAGTTCGTCGTAAAGGGTTACACCGACGCAAACTTTGACACTAATCTGGATGACTCTGAGTAGTAGACCGGATTCGTATAGTAGAGAAGTTATTTGGAATAGTTCCAAATAGCGCGTGGTAGCTACATCTAGGAGATGACATAGAGATTTGTAAAGCACACACGGATCTGAAAGATTCAGACCCGTTGACTAATAACCTCTCTCACAAGCGAGATATGATCAAAACCAATGGGTGTTGGATTCATTGCAATCACATAGTGATGTGAACTAGATTATTGACTCAGGTGCAAGTGGGAGACTGTTGGAAATATGCCCTAGAGACAATAATAAAATGGTTATTATTATATTTCCTTGTTCATGATAATAGTCTATTGTTCATGCTATAATTGTATTAACTGGAAACCGTAATACATGTGTGAATACATTGACCACAACATGTCCCTAGTGAGCCTCTAGTTGACTAGCTCGTTGATCAATAGATGGTTATGGTTTCCTGACCATGGACATTGGATGTCATTGATAACGGGATCACATCATTAGGAGAATGATGTGATGGACAAGACCCAATCCTAAGCATAGCACAAGATCGTGTAGTTCGTTTGCTAAAGCTTTTCTAATGTCAAGTATCATTTCCTTAGACCATGAGATTGTGCAACTCTCAGATACCGTAGGAATGCTTTGGGTGTACCAAACATCATAACGTAACTGGGTGGCTATAAAGGTGCACTACAGGTATCTCCGAAAGTGTCTGTTGGGTTGGCACGAATCGAGACTAGGATTTGTCACTCCATATGACGGAGAGGTATCTCTGGGCCCACTCGGTATTGCATCATCATAATGAGCTCAATGTGACTAAGTAGTTAGTCACGGGATCATGCATTACAGAACGAGTAAAGTGACTTGTCGGTAACGAGATTGAACGAGGTATTGGGATACCGACGATCGAATCTCGGGCAAGTACGTACCGATTGACAAAGGGAATTGTATACGGGGTTGCTTGAATCCTTGACATCGTGGTTCATCTGATGAGATCATCGTGGAACATGTGGGAGCCAACATGCGTATCCAGATCCCGCTGTTAGTTATTGGCCGGAGAACGTCTCGGTCATGTCTGCATGGTTCCCAAACCCGTAGGGTCTACACACTTAAGGTTCGGTGACGCTAGAGTTGTTATGGGAAATAGTATGTGGTTACCGAAGGTAGTTCAGAGTCCCGGATGTGATCCTGGACACCACGAGGAGTTCTGGAATGGTCCGGCAGTGAAAATCGATATATTGAACGAAGGGTATTGGAGTCCGGAAGTGTTCCGGGGGTACCAGGCTATGGCCAGCATGACTGAAAGGTGTTTCGGGAGCCCCGACAAGTGTTGGAGGGCCTCATGGGCCAAACGGGAAGGGGAAAACCAGCCCACTAAGGGGTGATGTGCCCCCCACGCCCTTTCCCATGTTATTTGGGGAGGTGGGGCGCCTCCACCTGGCTTGGGAGGCAATCCTCCACCTGCTTGGCTTGGGGGGCAAGTCTCCCTAGGATTTTCCCTAGGGAGATCCAATCTGCTTGGCCGCCGCCCCTAGGGGAAACCCTAGGTCACCTCCCCCTCTCCCCTTGCCCCTATATATAGTGGAGGGGTGGGAGGGCAGCCGCACCTCTTCCCTGGCACAGCCCCTCCCTCCTCATACATCCCCTCCTCCTCCGTAATGCTTGGTGAAGCCCTGCTGGAGAACCACGAGCTCCACCACCACCACGCCGTCATGCTGTCGGAGTTCTCCCTCAACTTCTCCTCTCCCCTTGCTGGATCAAGAAGGAGGATACGTCCCCGGGATGTACGTGTGTTGAACATGGAGGCACCATTGTTCGGTGCTTAGATCGGATTCGTCCGCGATCTGAATCGCTTCGTGTACGACTCCACCGACCGCGTTCTTGCAACGCTTCCGCATCGCGATCTTCAAGGGTATGAAGATGCACTCCCCTCTCTCTCGTTGCTAGTTACTCCATAGATTGATCTTGGTGATGCGTAGAAAATTTTGAATTTCCGCTATGTTCCCCAACAGCTTCTTGATTTCTACCTCCGCAGCCTTTAGCATTGCAAAGAGCTCGGGAATAGTCTTGTCCATCCCTTGCATATTATAGTGCATCACGAAGCTCTTGTAGCTTGGTGGGAGTGATTGAAGAATTCTGTCAATGACACTATCATTAGGAAGATTAACTCCCAGTTGAATCAAGTGATTATTATACCCAGACATTTTGAGTATGTGTTCACTGACAGAACTATTCTCCTCCATCTTACAGCTATAGAACTTATTGGAGACTTCATATCTCTCAATCCGGGCATTTGCTTGAAATATTAACTTCAACTCCTGGAACATCTCATATGCTCCATGACGTTCAAAACGTCGTTGAAGACCCGGTTCCAAGCCGTAAAGCATGGCACACTCAACTATCGAGTAGTCATCAGCTTTGCTCTGCCAGACGTTCTTAACGTCGTCAGTTGCATCTGCAGCAGGCCTAGCACCCAGCGGTGCTTCCAGGACGTAAGTCTTCTGTGCAGCAATTAGGAAATCCTCAAGTTATGGACCCAGTCCGTGTAATTGCTACCATCATCTTTCAACTTAGCTTTCTCAAGGAACGCATTAAAATTCAACAGAACAACAGCACGAGCCATCTATCTACAACAAACATAGATAAGCAAAATACTATCAGGTACTAAGTTCATGATAAATTTAAGTTCAATTAATCATATTACTTAAGAACTCCCACTTAGACAGACATCTCTCTAGTCATCTAAGTGATCACGTGATCCAAATCAACTAAACCATGTGAGATGGAGTAGTTTCAATGGTGAACATCACTATGTTGATCATATCTACTATATGATTTATGTTCGACCTTTCGGTCTCCGTGTTCCGAGGCCATTTCTGTATATGCTAGGCTCGTCAAGTTTAACCTGAGTATTCCGTGTGTGCAACTATTTTGCACCCGTTGTATTTGAACGTAGAGCCTATCACACCCAATCATCACGTGGTGTCTCAGCACGAAGAACTTTCACAACAACGGTGCATACTCAGGGAGAACACTTCTTGATAATTTAGTGAGAGATCATCTTAAAATGCTACCGTCAACCAAAGCAAGATAAGATGCATAAAGGATAAACATCACATGCAATCAATATTAGTGATATGATATGGCCATCATCATCTTGTGCTTGTGATCTCCATCTTAGAAGCACCGTCGTGATTACCATCGTCACCGGTGCGACACCTTGATATCCATCATAGCATCATTGTCGTTACGCCATCTATTGCTTCTATGACTGTCGCTACCGCTTAGTGATAAAGTAAAGCAATTACAGGGCGTTTGCATTTCATACAATAAAGCGACAACCATATGGCTCCTGCCAGTTGCCGATAACTTCGGTTACAAAACATGATCATCTCATACAATAAAATATAGCATCACGTCTTGACCATATCACATCACAACATGCCCTGCAAAAACAAGTTAGACGTCCTCTACTTTGTTGTTGCAAATTTTACGTGGCTGTTACGGGCTTTAGCAAGAACCGTTCTTACCTACGCATCAAAACCACAATGATAGTTTGTCAAGTTAGTGTTGTTTTAACCTTCACAAGGACCGAGCGTAGCCACACTCGGTTCAACTAAAGTGAGAGAGACAGACACCCGCCGGTCACCTTTAAGCAATGAGTGCTCATAACGGTGAAACCAGTCTCGCGTAAGCGTACGCGTAATGTCGGTCCGGGCCGCTTCATCTCACAATGCCGCTGAACCAAAGTATGACATGCTGGTAAGAAGTATGACTTGTATCGCCCACAACTCACTTGTGTTCTACTCGTGCATATGACATCTACGCATAAAACCTGGCTCGGATGCCACCGTTGGGGAACATAGTAATTTCAAAAAAAAATCCTACGCGCACGCAAGATCATGGTGATGCATAGCAACGAGAGGGGAGAGTGATGTCCACGTACCCTCGTAGACCGAAAGCGGAAGTGTTAGAACAACGCGGTTGATGTAGTCGTACGTTTTCACGGCCCGACCGATCAAGCACCGAAACTACGGCACCTCCGAGTTCTAGCACATGTTTAGCTCGATGACGATCCCCGGACTCCGATCCAGCAGGGTGTCGGGGAAGAGTTCCGTCAGCACGACGGCGTGGTGACGATCTTGATGTTCTACCGTCACAGGGCTTCGCCTAAGCACCGCTACAATATTATCGAGGACTATGGTGGAGGGGGCACCGCACACGGCTAAGAGATCAAGAGATCAATTGTTGTGTCTAGAGGTGCCCCCCTGCCCCCGTATATAAAGGATCCAAGGGGGAGGGGCGGAGGGCGTGCCAAGGGGGAGTCCTACTCCCACCGGGAGTAGGACTCCCTTCTTTCCTAGTTGGAGTAGGAGAAGGGGGGAAGGAGGAGGGAGAGAGGAAGGAAAAGGGGGGGCGCCGACCCCTCTCCTTGTCCTATTCGGACTAGGGGGGGAGGGGGCGCATACCACCCCATGCCTCCTCTCTTCCTCTCCACTAGGGCCCATGTAGGCCCATTAAGCCCCCGGGGGGTTCCGGTAACCTCCCGGTACTCCGGTAAAATCCCGATTTCACCCGGAACACTTCCGATATCCAAATATAGGCTTCCAATATATCAATCTTCATGTCTCGGCCATTTCGAGACTCCTCGTCATGTTCGTAATCTTATCCGGGACTCCGAACAAACTTCAGTACATCAAAACTCATAAACTCATAATATAACTGTCATCGAAACCTTAAGTGTGCGGACCCTACGGGTTCGAGAACTATGTAGACATGACCTAGAACTGTTTCCGGTCAATAACCAATAGCGGAACCTGGATGCTCATATTGGCCCCTACATATTCTACGAAGATCTTTATCGGTCAAACCGCATAACAACATATGTTGTTCCCTTTGTCATCGGTATGTTACTTGCCCGAGATTCGATCGTCGGTATCCAATACCTAGTTCAATCTCGTTACCGGCAAGTCTCTTTACTCGTTATGTAATGCATCATTCCGTAACTAACTAATTAGGTACATTGCTTCCAAGGCTTATAGTGATGTGCATTACCGAGAGGGCCTAGAGATACCTCTCCAACGATTGGAGAGACAAAACCTAATCTTGAAATATGCCAACTCAACATGTACCTTTGGAGACACCTGTAGAGCTCATTTATAATCACCCAGTTACGTTGTAACGTTTGGTAGCACACAAAGTGTTCCTCCGATAAACGGGAGTTGCATAATCTCATAGTTATAGGAACTTGTATAAGTCATGAAGAAAGGAATAGCAACATACTAAACGATCAAGTGCTAAGCTAACGGAATGGGTCAAGTCAATCACATCATTCTCCTAATGATGTGATCCCGTTAATCAAATGACAACACATGTCTATGGTTAGGAAACATAACAATCTTTGATTAATGAGCTAGTCAAGTAGAGGCATACTAGTGACATTAAGTTTGTCTATATATTCACACATGTATCATGTTTCTGGTTAATACAATTATAGCATGAATAATAAACATTTATCATGATATGAGGAAATAAATAATAACTTTATTATTGCCTCTAGGGCATATTTCCTTCACATCCATGATGCTAATGATATGCAAAGCCATAAGCTTGGGGATGCTATGTTTGATGAAGATGATATTTTTTGTCCCCCAAGTTTTGATGAGCAAATTTATTATGATGAAAGCATGCCTCCTATTTATGATGATTATATTGATGAAAGTGGGTTTGGAAGAGTGTCAACTATAGGAAGCAGTTATCCCACTATTTTGGAGGATGTTGAATCTTATTGTGATGAATATGAAAGTGGATTTGGAAGAGTGTCGACTTTATTTAGTGATGATTCCACTATCTTGGAAGAGGTTTCAATCGATTATGATGAGAACGAAGTTGCTACTTATGATGATTATTGTGATGAAACTTATGCTATAAAAAGTAGTGATGATTATATTTATAAAATTGTCATGATTAGGATTACCCTTCCGCTGAACATTACTCTTTTAATGTGGAACAAATTTTTATTATTCGAGTCTCTTATGATACTCCCACTATTCCGAATAAGAATAATTTTGCTTATGTGGAGAGTAGTAAATTTTCTATGCTTGTAGATCATGAAAAGAATGATTTAGGTGTTGGTTATATTGTTGAATTCATTCATGATTCTACTGAAAATTATTATGAGGGAGGAACATATGCTTGTAGGAATTGCAATAATGTCAAATTTCCTCTCTATGTGTTGAAAATCTTGAAGTTATGCTTGTTTTGCCTTCCTATGCTAGTTGATTATTGTTCCCATAAGTTGTTTGCTCACAAAACCCCTATGCATAGGAAGTGGTTAGAACCATAGAGAAGTTGGAATACAGTTGATATTACACTAATATGAATTTAGAATGAGTTCATAACAGTACCTAAGTGGTGGTTTTATTTTCTTATACTAACGGAGCTTACGAGTTTTCTATTGAGTTTTGTGTTGTGGAGTTTTCAAGTTTTGGGTAAAGATTCGATGGACTATGGAATAAGGAGTGGAAAGAGCCTAAGCTTGGGTATGCCCAAGTCACCCCAAGGTAATATTCAAGGACAACCAAGAACCTAAGCTTGGGGATGCCCCGGATGGCATCCCCTCTTTCGTCTTCGTCCATCGGTAACCTTACTTGGAGCTATATTTTTATTCACCACATGATATGTGTTTTGCTTGGAGCGTCATTTTCTCTTGTTAGTATTTGCTTGCTGTTATTTAGAATAATGTTTTGCATCTATATTTTCAATAAAAATGTCAAGGATATCCTTTACCATGCTTATTTTGCTAGTATACATGTTGCTGTTTGAAAACAGAAAGTTTACCGCTGTTGCGAAAATTCCCTAGAAAAGTCAGAGAATGATATCATGTTGAAACTTTTTTCATAATGAGGTATGATAAATCTTCTACAGCATAGTGTTTTTATCATAATTTTTGGAGTTAGGTAAGTATGATGAATCTTACATTCTTTACAGACTGTACTGTTTTGACAGATTGCTGTTATGTTTGCAATGTTTGCATATGTTTGCTTGTTTAATGATTCTATTTGAGGATAGGAGTATTAAATATGCAGAGGCATTTAGTATGCAATGTTGAATAATTTTAGTGATTTGTTACAGTAGAAAATGATAAGGTTTTGCATTGGTTTATACTAACCTATCTCACGAGTTGTTGTTGAGTTTGCTATGAATGAAGCTTTTGATAAAAAGAAGAGAAACCATGATATGAGAGGAATTAAGGAGACATAAAAGCTCAATCTTGGGGATGCCCAAGGCACCCCAAGATAATATTTCAAGAAGTCTCAAGCATCTAAGCTTGGGGATACCCCGGTAGGCATCCCACCTTTCTTCTTCAACAATTATCGGCTAGTATCGGTTGAGCATAAGTTTTTGCTTCTTCACATGAGTTGTGCTATCCTTGCAATGCCATTTTATTTTATTTTGCTTGCTATTTGAATAAAATACCAAGATCTGGATTTCTTAAATGAGAGAGAGTCTTCGCATAGTTACATAATTATTTAGCTACTCATTGATCTTCACTTATATCTTTTTGGAGCAGTTTGTCATTTACTCGTGTGCTTCACTTATATCCTATGAGTAAATGGTTGAATGAGTTGAATGTCATAAATCTAAAATTATATATGTCTCATTTGCTTATCCCATTGGGAGTAATGACTTCACATCTAAGAAGTAGAGGTTGTAAATTTATTGAAGGTTAGCAAGCATTGTATTGGTCATTTGAACAATTCATGAAAGAATATTGAAGGAAGAGAGATTTCACATTAAATATACTATCTTAGACATCTTTTATAATTGTGAGCACTCATTAAGTATGACATGCTAAAGAGTTGATGTTGGACAAGGAAGACAACGTAATGGGTTATGTTTTCTCACATCTCAGTTAAAGTATATTATCATGGATCATTCAAACATGTTGAGCTTGCCTTTTCCCTCATGCTAGCCAAATTCCTTGCAGCAAGTAGAGATACTACTTGTGCTTCCGAATATCCTTAAACCCAGTTTTGCCATGAGAGTCCACCATACCTACCTATGGATTGAGTAAGATCCTTCAAGTAAGTTGTCATCGGTGCAAGCAATAAAAATTGCTCTCTAAATATGTATGATCGTGTGAAGAAAATAAGCTTTATACGATCTTGTTATGGAAGCAATAAAAGCGACGGACTGCACAATAAAGGTCCATATACAAGTGGCAATATAAAGTGACGTTCTTTTGCATTGAGATTTTGTGCATCCAACCATAAAAGCGCATGACAACCTCTGCTTCCCTCTGCGAAGGGCCTATCTTTTACTTTATGTCTTTTACTTTATGCAAGAGTCAAGGTGATCTTCACCTTTCCCTTTTTCATTTTATCCTTTGGCAAGCACCTCGTGTTGGAAAGATCCTGATAAAATATCCAATTGGATGGAAGTTAGCATGAACTATTATTGTTGACATCACCCAAAGGTGAATACGTTGGGAGGCAACACTATAAGCCCCTATCTTTCTCAGTGTCCGATTAAAACTCCATAACCATAAGTATTGCGTGAGTGTTAGCAATTGTAGAAGATTATATGATAGTTGAGTATGTGGAGTTTGCTAAAGCAAAGCTCTGACATAGACCCTTCCTGAAAATAAGATGAATTGTAATTGTTTGATGACTGAGAATGAAGTTTGCTAGTTTTCAAGAAAGTTTATGGTCTATGCTTTAACATGTGAATAGTTAGTTACTTTATCTTGAGAAGCTTTATGAGATGACCTACTGTTATGACATATAATCATGCTAGAAAAGGTGATTGAAATTATCATTGATCAAACTTGTGCACCTGCTAGCATTCACACTTCATAAATTCTTTCTTTTATCATTTACCTACTCGAGGACAAGCAGGAATTAAGCTTGGGGATGCTAATACGTCTCCAACGTATCTATAATTTATGAAGCATTCATGCTATTTTATTATCTGTTTTGAATGATTACGGGCTTTATTATACACTTCTATATTACTTTTGGGACTAACCTATTAACCGGAGGCCCAGCCCATATTGATGTTTTATTGCCTATTTCAGTATTTCGAAGAAAAGGAATATCAAACGGAGTCCAAATGGAATGAAACCTTCGGGAGCGTGATTTTTGGAATGAACATGATCTCGGGAACTTGGAGTGCAAGCCAGGGAAGCGTCGAGGAAGCCACAAGATAGGGGGGCACGCCCACCCACCCCCCCCCCTGGGCGTGCCCTCCACCCTCGTGGGCCCCTCGAGGCTCCCCCGACTGACTTCTTTCGCCTATATATTCCCATATACCCTAAAACCATCGAATACGAAGATAGATCGGGAGTTCCGCCGCCGCAAGCCTCTGTGGCCACCAAAACCTCTTGGGAGCCCGTTCCGGCACCCTGCCGGAGGGGGGATCCCTCACCGGTGGCCTTCTTCATCATCCCGGCGCTCTCCATGACGAGGAGGGAGTATTACACCCTCGGGGCTGAGGGTATGTACCAGCAGCTATGTGTTTGATATCTCTCTCTCGTGTTCTTTCTATGACACGATCTTGATGTATCGCGAGCTTTGCTATTATAGTTGGATCTTATGATGTTTCTCCCCCTCTACTCTCTTGTAATGGATTGAGTTTTCCCTATGAAGTTATCTTATCGGATTGAGTCTTTAAGGATTTGAGAACACTTGATGTATGTCTTGTCGTGCTTATCTATGGTGACAATGGGATATCACGTGAACCACTTGATGTATGTTTTGGTGATCAACTTGCGGGTTCCGCCCATGAACCTATGCATAGGGGTTGGCCCACGTTTTCTTCTTGACTCTCCGGTAGAAACTTTGGGGCACTCTTTGAAGTACTTTGTGTTGGTTGAATAGATGAATCCAAGATTGTGTGATGCATATCGTATAATCATGCCCACGGATACTTGAGGTGACAATGGAGTATCTAGGTGACATTAGGGTTTTGGTTGATTTGTGTCTTAAGGTGTTATTCTAGTATGAACTCTATGATAGATCGAATGGAAAGAATAGATTCGTGTTATTTTACTACGGACTCTTGAATAGATAGTACAGAAAGGATAACTTTGAGGTGGTTTCGTACCCTACCATAATCTCCTCGTTTGTTCTTCGCTATTAGTGGCTTTGGAGTGACTCTTTGTTGCATGTTGAGGGATTGTTATATGATCTATCTGTGTTATTATTGTTGAGAGAAGTTGCACTAGTGAAAGTATGAACCCCATGCCTTGTTTCCTACCATTGCAATACCGTTTACGCTCATTTTTATCATTAGTTACCTTGCTGTTTTTATATTTTTAGATTACAAAAACCTATATCTACCATCCATATTGCACTTGTATCACCATCTCTTCGCCGAACTAGTGCACCTATACAATTTACCATTGTATTGGGTGTGTTGGGGACACAAGAGACTCTTTGTTATTTGGTTGCAGGGTTGTTTGAGAGAGACCATCTTCATCCTACGCCTCACACGGATTGATAAACCTTAGGTCATCCACTTGAGGGAAATTTGCTACTGTCCTAAAAACCTCTGCACTTGGAGGCCCAACAACGTCAACAAGAAGAAGGTTGCGAAGTAGACATCACCCCACCCGCATCTGGCCTCTTCCAGCGCTGGCGCCGCACCACCCACATCCGGTTTCTTTCCTGCTGGTGCCGCCGCGCCCGCATCCGGCTTCTTCCACCATCGGTGCCGCCGCGCACCCGGTCGTGCGCCACACGGGGAGCGACCTCCTCAACTCCCGTGCCTCCGACCTCGCGCCACCCCATGCATGCCTTACATGACCGCCGACTGGGCGCAACTCCCTTCCTTCCCCAGCCCAGATCCGCCTCCAGGGCGGCTGGATCCGCCTGAATGGTGCGTGGCACGGCCACTGCCTACCCCCCGCGCAACCTTCTCCCTCCTCATGAGATCAACCCCTTCCCCAAATTACTCTCTCCGGCAGCCTACCTATGCGTGGCTGTCTTCCTCTCTGGTAGTCGTCGCACCAGCGACTCACGACATGCAGCTCGCGTGCACGTGTAGGTGCAGCTCGCGGGTGCATCATGTGCAGCTCGCTGGACCGATCTGGAGGTTCCCATGGGCCTCCTCTCCCCACTGCATCGCCCTTCCCCGCGGCCTCCTGCAAGCATGGCGAGTAGAGCATCAGGAGACGCATAGTGCTCTTCTGCACTTCTTTGATTTTGCGCTTTTCTGAAGAGAAAAAAATGTGCAAATGAAGTCCGCTGTGGTTTGCTATTGAGGTTCATTTTACTTATTTTTGCAGGAAAAGGCGAAGTGATGCAGTTTGGTTGGATGGCTCGTTCCTCAAATTTGTTGTTGTTGAAAACTGCACTTCATTAGTTCATTGTAAAACACTGTTGTTCATTACCGCGATTCGGCTGGTGGAGAGTGCAGATTCTGTATGTGTGTATAGCTGTGTATAACAATCAGATGGATGTCCATCTTTTGAAGCTCACTTTGTTCTCTGATGCGGTTCGCTATAAAACTTCTCTGTTGTCCACTTGGTAAACACAAAACAAAAACATCTCAAAAAAGAAGCTTGCTTCTATATTAGATGTAGTTCACTCGCTTAGTCCTTGCGGTCCACTCGCTTGGTCAATGCGCATAAAAACTTAATAAGTACGAAAAAAGACAACAAAAACTCATGAGGTTCACTTTTGGTAGTGTTGTGGTTCACTTTCAGAAGTGTTGTGGTCCACCCCCGTTCAAAAAAAAAGTTGATAAAAATACAACAAAAACTCGTGCGAGAAAGTTTACGTCCGACAAAAAGAAATCATGAAGTTCACTTGACTGCTTGCTGCAGTGCGGTTTTCCGTTTGAAGCAGTGCGTTCTTCTATCCGATGAAAGGTCCACTCGCTTGGTCAACGCGCGTAAAAAATTAATAAGTATGAAAAAAAGACAACAAGTACTCATGAGGTTCACTTTTGGTAGTGTTACGGTTCACTTTCAGAAGTGTTGTGGTCCACTCTTGTTCGAAAAAAAGTTGAAAAAAAGAAAACAAAAACTTGTGCGAGAAAGTTTATGTCCGATAAAAATAAATCATGAAGTTCACTTGACTGTCTGCTGCAGTGCGGTTTTCCGTTTGAAGCAGTGCGTTCTTCTGTCCGATGAAGTACACACGACGATCTTGGTCTCACGAAAACAGAGTGTCCGCTTTTCGGTAAAATCAAAACCGCTCTTAAACCATATGGAATTAGAGAGGGAGTTCTACAAAGTTGTGTCTCGTTGATATCTTTCCAACGGCGTGTGATTTGAATCATTTCAACCAGCGGTTCGGAAATATTTAGCAAAAAACCGCTGCTGCCACTCGTCGTCCACCGCACGATTTCTAAAATTAACTTAAAACCATAAGAAATCTCAAAAACATTACCACATATGAAAGTTGTGCCTCGTCCATAGCTTTTCAACGGCGTATCGCACACATCGTTTCGACAAACTGTTAAAAACTGGAGCAAAAACAATACCGGAAATTTGAATTTTTTTGAAAAACAAAATTCCGCGATTGAGTAAATTTGAAACTGCTCTTAAACCGTAATGAATTAGAGAAAATAATTGATATGAAAAAGATGCACCTCGATGATATGTTTCCAACGGTGTATCATTTTCTTCATTCCGACGAGCGGTTTGAAAAAAACGCGAAAAAATGCTCGCTGCCACTCGTCATGGGCCGCACCATTTTCGAAACTGCTCTTAAATCGTAAGAAATCTCGAAAAGTGTTCAACATGGCGAAGTTGCGCCTAATCCATAGCTTTTCAAGGGTATATTACACGCCTCATTCCGACAAACGGTTAAAAAACTAAAGCAAAAAAGGTACCGAAGAACACAAGCGTGCAGTTTTTTCCGACGCGAAGTTCACTCGTGTGAGTACTGCAGCACACCTGGTTCAAGTAATGATGTGTACTTGCGTTGAGCATGCAGTGCGGAAGTGTTATCGGAATAGTTATTCTGCTAATATTAGCAGAATAGTTAGGCGAGTGAACTTATAGTCGCAAAAAAACTGCACGCTGTGTTTTTTCGGTACCTTTTTCTCTCTATTTTTTAACCATTTATCGGAACAAGGCATATAATATACTGTTGAAAAGATATGGATTAGGCGCACCTTCGTCATGTTGAACACTTTTTGAAATTCCTCGCGGTCTAAGAGCAGTTTTAAAAACGGTGCAACGCATGACGAGTGACAGTGAGCATTTTTTCGTGTTTTTTTCTAAACCGCTCATCGTAATGAAGCAAATGATACACAGTTGGAAAGATATCGTCGAGGCGCATCTTTTTCATATGTATTATTTTCTCTAATTCATTACGGTTTAATAGCAGTTTTAAATTTAGTAAATCATGGAATTGTGTTTTTTCGAATTTTTTACAATTTTCGGTACTGTTTTCGCTCCAGTTTTTGAACCGCTTGTCGAAACGAGGTGTATGATATGCTGCTGAAAAGCTACAGACAAGGCGCAACTTTCATATGTTGAAATGTTTTCGAGATTCCTTACGGTTTTTAGTTAATTTTGAAAATGGTGCGGCTGATGATGATAGGCAGCGGTCGTTTTTCGTCAAATTTTTCCAAACCGCTGATCATAATGATTCAAATTATACGCCGTTGGAAAGATATCGACGAGATGCAACTTTTTCATGTAGAACACTCTCTCTAGTTCTTTACGGTTTAAGAGCAGTTTTAAAATTACCGAAATGTGGACACCCTGTTTTTCGCGACACCAAAATTAACGAAGGAACTACATTAGACAGGGAAACACACTGCTTCAAACTGAAAACCGCATTGCATGAGTCGGGCAAGTGAACTTCATGTTTTTTTTATCAGACGAAAAGTTCCTTAGATGAGGAAGTGGACCGCACTTCACATAGGGCGGACCTAAACCGCAACACTATCGAGAAGTGGGCGGAAGTGTACTTCAAAGTCCTTCAGAGTGGAATTTATTTAAGACCGGAGTGTACTATATTTTCCTCTTTCTTTTTACTATAGAGTTTGATTTTCTCGTAGTGCACTGCATAATATTTTTTGGTTAATGAAATATGCACTACGGTGACGAGACAAGTGGACTGCATTTTTTGTTTGCACGCTACACATTACACACAAGCATTCATCCACATCCATATTTTACTTTCATTTCATCTCAACATTTTCTCAACAACAAAATGAACTTCTTTTAAAGGACAAGCGATGCTCTATTTTCCTTAGTTATTGAGTGCACAACAAATTATTTTAGCAACAAATGAAATACATGGGTATAGTGGGTTGCATCAATCGGCTGCATCAACCCCTTTTTGTCATGAAAATGAACCTCTCCAACATACCAATCAAACTCCAATGCACCAAACTTAAACAAAAACAAAAAAGGGTTCACTTGTGAAAGAAGCGAACTACATACGAAAAAGTACCCGCATAGAGGAGTGAACCTCTCTAACATACACAGCAAACTACATCATCATTGGACAAAAATATTCTTTGCACTTTTTGAAGCTACGCTAACGAGAGTAGTGATCTGCGACATAACACGAGTCTAAGGCGGCATGGGACAAGGAGTGAACCTCACGGGAAGCCAACTAAACATCATTTTTTTACCTTTTTCTGTATAGTGAACAGTATGAGACTTGTGCTTTCTGTATTTTCCACATCCACAAGGAGTGAACCTCACGGGATGCCGAACCGCACACCCGCTCTAATCGAACTCCATGTCATGGCCGCGCTCGCAAACTGCAAGACCGGACTGCAAGAACTCGCGAGCTGAAGCGCCTATCTACATAGCACTTCTGGTCGAAAGGCACCTGCGCAAGAAGAGGTGGGCGTGGTCGTGTACTACTTTGCCTGCACTGCCGGAACCGGATGCAACGAGATAGCGAGCGGCATGTTCCCCGGACACCGGACTGCACCACGAAGGCCGACGCCAGAGAAAGAAGGCAGCAGGGCTATGAGTCGGCCATCTAGCACACCGGCTAAGGAGGAGGCCAGAGGGAGGGCCGGTCCAGGGGGTGGAGAAGGCTCGTGGCGGCTGGTGGCTGGGCGTTGCAGGGGGGCCGCGCTACTTGGATCCGGCGACGGGGCATCACCGGAAGACTGTCGCGGCCTGGAGACGGCGACAGGACGGCACTGGACTCCGGGTGCGGTCGCACTGCGGCACTGCTTGGACCGAACCACGTTGGGAGCTCGACCGTACTGCACACTCTGATGCCCCGTCGGATCCTATAGAAGTAGAACTCTAGGTCGAACAACCTCCAGGGTGGTCGGATTCGAGGCCGGTGCGGCCAGATCCGAGGCCGGCATGGTGGTCGACCCGGGCTGCGCCGGCTGGATGTGGCAGCGGGGTGTTGCGGGAGGCCGCCGCGGCCTGGCTCCGTTGACCAGGCGGCGCGGGGGAGGGTGGGCGGGGCGGGGGCCGCGGCCTGGATCAGACGTCAGGACGTCGCGGGGGGCTCGCCGCGGCCTGGATCCGGCACCGGCTAGGGCTGGAGGTGGTCAGGGCAGGTGGTCAGAGAGTCGCAGGAGGGAGGTGGTGGGTGGGTTAGCACGAGGAGATGGGGAGTGGAGGTGGTCGGGTGGGTTTCGGCCGGGTGTTGATCTGTTTTTCTTTTTTTTCGTGGGTCGGGAGCTATGGGATAGGGTGTTAGCAGAATGAGCATTTTGGTAGCAGAATAGGGTCTAAAGAGAGTTATTAGAATAGACCCACCCTATATATATATATATATATATATATATATATATATATATGGGACAGATTTTTCCTACTACCGGGTGTAGTTACTCCCACTTTTGTTTCATACGTTCTAGGTAGTAGCTATCATATCGGAGAGTATGTACGCGTAGTATGTAGTATGTAAGAATGTTTAGGTAGTATATATACTATTTTTTAGGTAGTATGTAGTATATTTGAGCATACTCCTTTTTATGTACAAATATGTACGTATTTGACAAATATTATAAAAACATGGGCTCACATGCAATTTTTTCACATAACTCGCTTCATAGTATCTTGGATATAGTATATGAACATAGTAAAAATAGTAAAGTAGAGTATATACTACCACATAGTAGTATATGAGAAATGGGTATAACTACACCCGGTAGTAGGATGCATATTCTCTCTCTCTCTCTCTCTCTCTCTCTATATATATATATATATATATAGGGAAAATCCATCCTACCACCTGGTGGTAGTTACCCCACATATCTCATATACTACCATGCGGTATTATATGTACTCCCTCCGTAAACTAATATAAGAGCGTTTAGAATACTAAAATAGTGATCTAAACACTCTTATATTAGTTTACAGAGGGAGTACTATTTTATTATTTTAAATATGTTCGTACACTATATCTAAGATATTTCAAAATAAGTTACATGAAAAAATTGCATATGAGTCCATAGTTTTTGTTATATTTGTGAAATACGTACATATTTGTACGTAAAAAAGAGCATACTCAAAATATGATATATACTACCTAAAAATTAGTATATATACTACCTAAACATTGTTATATACTACATACTACACGTATATACTCTCAATTTCGACAGTACATACAACATACAAAACGCAAGTGGTGGTAACTACCACTGCTTGTAGGAAACATTTGTCCTATATAATGTGCGCATAGTATCACATGATCGATACTACCTCTGTAATGTGCGCATAGTATCATAAGTTAGAATCTTAGGTTGCCTTATTAATTGCCATGCTTGACACAAAGTAGTACTCCCTCCGTCCAGGTGCATAGGGCACCTAAGAAGGTGCAGCACGATCTAGGCACGTATGGATTGGACTAGTCAAAATTAATTAGCGCGGCTCTATATGTGTATTTAATGGGGAGGTGCACTTGGGCATCCAACCATGGTGCGTGGCCATTTGCATGCATGTTAAACAATTATGTATTGGGACTTGCATGCAGTGGCCGTTTGCAATGACTGGCCGTATGTGCCTTGTTATCAGGGTTGAACTCACAAAATTAATTACTCCACACCGCGCTAGCTAATTGCAGTGCCTTGCATTATAGGAATTCCTGAATTTCGTTAGGTGCCTAATGCACCTGGACAGAGGGAGTACAGCATTTAATATGATACTCGCATCCTCTCTTTCCTCATTTAACTGTGTGCCACATCATCCAAAAAAGTCTAGTTGGCATGCATGATACCGCTTGATACTCCTATTACGACCAGCCTTAGGGTGGCCATAGTGGGGGTATCATAGCCGATATCATGCACTCGGAAATAGCAAATATGATGATGTGGCAAAGAAGCAGTAACATAGATACCGTAGCATATATATAAAATAAATGCTATACTACTTTGCGTCATGCATGGCCATAAATACGGTCATTGATGATATATATATATGTGTGTGTGTGTGTGTGTGTGTGTGTGTGTGTGTGTGTGCACTATGAAGGTACGTACGTAGTATCATATAGTATCATATGATTGATATTGTAGTACATATGATACTTCCCCACTCTGCAAGGCTGGCCATAATGGTGGTATCATAGCCGACGATATCATCATGCACTCAGAAAATAGCAAGTATGCTGATGTGGCAAAAAAATAAATACAGTGAGGGTTAGAGTAACATATATGTAGATACCACATGTTAAATGCGATGCTAATTTGTGTCATGCATGACAATAAATATGATCTATGATACTATATATACTCTATGTATTATACTATGCGTTATAAGTAAAGATAGTATCATACACTAGTATCATATATATATGCATGATACTAGTATATGACACTCTCCACTGTGAGTAGGTACAGCCTAACTAAAACACCCACATGTAGTGGTAGTAGGGTTTTTGACTTTATATGCACTAAAATGCAAGGTAAGTGCAAAGAATGACTTAAACATAGCAGACGACCTGAAATGGGTTGGAAAATTAAACCAAGAGTATATCCGTGATTGTTTACCATGATTTTTTTCGAGGCGGAACGATGTAGCTAGTAACTAACAATTTGTAGTCCGAAGTGCCGCGTCTCTTTTTGGAAACTATGATCCTTCTTCTGAGATGCTCCGGTATGGAAGGTGCGAGCACCAAAACTTGTGCCAAACTTTACCAAAAATTTTCCATGCGATCGTGAGAGCACACCACAGTGGCACAATGATTTTCGTTATTTTCCGGACTCTACATGCATTTCCTGAAATTAAAATATACCAACAAGGCCTACGCCTCTAGCCGCACCCTGCGGCCAAACTATTTGAAGTTTTTTCCCGTTTCTCGCACAATGAATGAAAACTCGCAAAGCGACACACAAATGATCTTGCTAACACGCATGTGTAGTTGTGACTATATATATATATATATATATATATATATTAACGATATCTCTTTCCTTTTTGGATATTCAAATTTGAGATTGGTAGCGAGGCCTGCCGCTTGGTACAACATACCAAAAAATCGAACCATAGGGTACAATCGTGATTTCTTACCATGGAGAAAAAATTAGAGGCCAAACAATGAACTCATGTTTTCATTCAAACAATAAAATGTTGTTAGTTAATGTAAATGTTTTCAAATAGCACATGGTTCACTCACGAAAGCCGTGTGTCCACTAAACCGTGGCCGATGCCCCCCGTCTGCCACGCGCGCGATCTGAGTCGTCCGTTCTGATTGGCCAGAACCCAAACCCCACGGATCCTATTTCTGCTCCGTTGGATTCTCCTTGATCGAGCAGCAATCCTCATCACTTTCGATAGCACATGCAGTTCCGGTTGTGATTTCATTTATATCCACAAATTGCACGTCAAATTCAAAAAATGTGTTAAATATAGCAAACGATACCTGAAATGCGTTAGAAAATCTAACCCGTGGTATAATGGTGAATGCATACCGTGGAATTTTTATGAGGCCAAACAATGAAGTCACCAACCACTGGACTTTGAATTGACACGTCTCCTTTTGGAAACCATGGTCCTTCATGTGAGATGCTCCAGTTTGGAAGGAGCGATCATCAAAACCTGTGCCAAACTTTACCAAAAAATTTCCCCGGGGTAGTGAGAGCACGCCGCGGGCACACACTGATTTTGAAGAAGTCTGGACTCCATCTGAATTCCCGGTAATTAAAGTACCAACTAGGCCTACACCGGTGGCCGCACGTCGCGGCCGAAATGTTTGAAACTTATCCCCGTTTCTTAGACAATGGATGAAAACTCGCAAGGCGACACACAAATGATTTGTACACCTTCTTTGCTAACTAACACCCAGATTTGTAGTTGTAGAATGGTTTTGAATTTAATTATATGCACTAAATGGAAGGTAAGTGCAAAAAAATGACTTGAATATAGCGACAAGACCTGAAATGGGCCAGAAAATCAAACCTAGTGTATATACGTGATTGTTTACCGTGAAAATAATTTAAAGTGGAATGATGTAGTTAGTGACGATTGGAGTCCAAAATGTCGTGTCTCCTTTTGGAAACTATGATCCTTCTTGTGAGATGCTCCGATTTGGAAGGTGTGAGCATCAAAACTCGTGCCATCTGTACCAAAAAATTCCATGACATCCTAAGAACACGGCACGGTGACACAGTGATATTCGTTATTTCCGGACTCTATATGCATTTCCTGTAATTAGAATACCAACATGGCATATGCCTCTGGACGCACCATGCATCCTAACTGTTTGAATTTTTCCCGTTTCTCGAGCAATGAATGAAAACTCCCAAAGCGACACACAAATGATCTTGCTAGCTAGCTAGCACCCATGTGTAGTTGCGACTATATAGCAAACGACTCAAATATAGCAAACATACCTCGAATGCACGAGAAAATTGAACCATAGGGTACAATGGTGATTTCTTACCAAGGAAAACAATTTGGAGGAGAAACGATGAACTCTCGTTTTCATTCAAATGAAAATATGTTGTTAGTTTGTGTAAATGTTTTCAAATAGCACAAGGTTCACTCAGGAAAGCAGTGTGCCTACCAAACTGTGGTCGATGCCCCCCTTGCTGCGTGCGTGATCTGAGTCATGCATTCTGATTGGCCGGAACCTAAACCCCACGGATCGTACGTCTGCACCGTTGGATGCTCCCAAATCGAACAACAATCCTCATCCCTTTTGACAGGAAATGCAGTCCGGCTAGGAATTGATTTATATGCCAAAATGCACGGTAAATTCCAAAAAATGTCTTACATATAGCACACGAGACCTGAAATGCGCCAGCAAATCAAACCCGTGGTATAATGGTGATTGCTTAACATTGGAAAATTTTAGAGGCGAAACGATGAACTCACGTCTTCATTTCAAAATTAGTACGTCTTCATTTCGAACGAAATTATTCTCTTTGTGCACACGAGCGCTTAGAGGCAATCGTTTGCATAGGACTTTCCGCACGGCGACCGGGGATATTTTCCACCCTTTTCACCTAGGCCGCCAACACCCTCCCCCCCCCCACGGCCCGCCTGCGTTTCACTCAACTAGTCCACTCCATCGCTAGCTCCCCCTCCCCCAGGTCCACAGCAGAACCCTCTCTGGCGCTGGCGTGCTCATCCCGGCCGTGTGCCCGCTCTTCGGCGACAAGCCTACTTTCACTGTCATACCCAACACATGGTTGCCCGCACCTCGCCATCTTCGCTTGCTCACCAGCCACCCTCGAGCATATCGATGTTGTAACCCTCGCTTCTCCTGTGGTCCGGTCGAGTTTGCATTAAGAAGCTTGTTAGTTACTGCTCTCCATCGCGGTGAGGCATATTTCCTCGCAATCCCTCTTCCTATTTCATTATGTATGTTCCCAAATTGGCTATAAAATAATAGAGAGCGTATATATGTTCATTATCTACCTTCCTAACTAGTACATATAAGTTGTATTTGTTTCAATAAGTTGCTGTCGATTTATAGATCGCGGGCGCCCGAGTCACACAAACTTAACAAATTAGCCGTACATTTTCTAAATTATTGCATGACATGTTTAGAAAGCTTGATACCAAGTTGTTAGTTTTATGCTTATCCTCCTTTCCCGAGTTTCACATGGGTTCTCTGTAGATGCTGAATAGCAGCGACAATACTTATGCTTCAGGTGATGTATCTTCATCTGATTCCGACAACCCTAGGTCTTCAACAGATGGTGAGCGATCAAGTAATCTTGAACGGGATAGAGCTGCAGCAATTACCCTTACGGTTAGGACACGGAGGAACGCTCCAAGGAAGCCCACACACCAGCCTAAAGGTGTATATGAAGTAACCGAGATCGATTTAAAGTCTTGGGCTCCAACTAAACCAGATAAAGCACGCACGAGGTTCAGAAGTGTGTGTGGATTTGTTGGCAGGGCAAGGCTCAACATTAATCTGCCGGGGTTTCGGAAGGCTGACACAGAAACATGGTGATGGATAGTCCGGGAGATCAAGGATCACTTCAACGTTCCAGAGTAGTGGAGAATGCAGGTGGAACACGCTGCACTGAAGAAGGCTAGGGATGCTTGGAGAAACTGGAAGCACGTGCTATACAAGAAGTACTTGAGTGAAGGCAAGGACTCAATCCCTGCATACCCCCAAATTACAAAGCAGACTGGGCAGAATTCAAAAGGGTCAGGGAAACTAAAGAGTTTGCTGAGAAGAGTTTCAAGCAATCAGAACTTCAGAAGAATAACACACACACACACACACACACACACCGTATGGGTGTGGCAGGATGCTACGGCATGAAACCGATATGGGACCAGGAGGACAAAGAAGCAGTAGCGACGGGTGGGAAACCGGCCATTAGTGAAATGAGGGTGAACGCGCCAGAGACTACTTGCGGGCATGTGCAAGGAGGCGTGATGACGGAACTTATTACTTTAAAAACTCACATGACGAAGAACTGTATCAAGTGATGTTAGAGGCTTCCAAGATCCCTGGAAGGTTCTACAGGAACTCAGGGCCATGTGACATTCTGTCCGTTGCTCTAGAAACAAGAGAGCCCCCTAGCCGTGCAAGGGGTATAGGTGTTAATGTCCCGCACAAGAGGGCTTTCACACTCAGCAAAGAAGAGAGGCTCAGCACGAAAAAAGCGAGGAGTGAAATGAAGTAGAATGCATTGTATGAAAGGTTGAGGAAGGACATGTATCCGGCTGTTCAAAAGGATATTGAGGAGTCAATGATGATTGGGAAGACTCTAACAGTGATAGATAGCCAGCATATGGGAGGGGAGGCGGGCATGGAGGATGCTGCTTATTGCGCGACAACACCGCACAAGAGTAGTTGTGCATCAGCCGACCCCAGCGACACTGAGACTGCAGCTGCTCGTGATGATGATATATCTGATCTATCTGAAATGAAAGATAGACTGAAGGGCGTGCTTACACATTATGAAGGTACATTAAAATGTGCAATAGCCTGGATTTGCCCACCCTTCTTGGAAGATAGCCTCTTGTTGGACAATGTGCCATTGAAGCCGGGCTATGGAAGTGCTACGTGACTGAAGTAAAGTCTGGATTCAATGAATTTGCCCTGAAGAATGTCCTAGGAGACATTGATGAGCAAAGGACCTTGGGAGAAACACTGTTACATCACATCCAGTGGCCATGAAAGGAAATAGAGTTCATCGATGAGATCCCTGAAGCCCCGCCAAGAGAAACCAATGTCGCCCCTCAACCGGTGACGCTCTCCTTGCCACAGCAGCTCTCGCGTGCTTCCCCCAAAGAACCTAATACTCGTAATCCAAAGCCTGATGCATCAACCTGTGATCAGCAGGCCCAACTTTGTGGCATACAGGCCATGTCATCCTCTGCCCCAAAGCAACCAGTGGCAAGGCCTACAACTGCAGAAGATGCACCACCGGTTCAGATGCCGACCGCTGAAGTAGCGGGGGGAGACCCAGCTGCAGCACATGCCACTACAAAAAAAATACACTTCCGTGATGATATGTGTTTGTCACAGTAGGTCGCGTTTTTTGTCATGCATGTACATCCATGACGATTTTATAACAGAATCAAGATAGTCATACATGTGTTGTCGTAGAAGTGTTCCATGACATTACCAAAATTATCATCACGGAAGTGTCCACTTCCATGACGATAAATCGCGCGTCACAGAAGTGCTTTCGTCAAGGGTGACCGACACGTGGCATCCACGTTAACGGAACGCCGTTAAGCTATCGGGTCGGGTTTTGGATCTGATAACCCATTAACAGCCCTAACCAATGGGGATGTTCCACGTGTAAAATCATCATTGGCTGGAGAAAACACGTGTCGGCTCATCGTTGGGACAGATGTCATCCACTCATTGGACAGAAGGCGCCTATGATACATCGACATGTGGCACCGCCCAACAGAGGCCCATTCCTGTGAAAAGGCCGGCCCGTTTGACTTAGTCAAAAGGTGGCGGGCCGGCCCATGGAAAGCCTGTTAATGGCATGTTTGCATATAGCCCATTTACAGCCCGCTAACCCAAGGCCCATTATGCCCTATCCGAATTAGGCCCAGTACCGTCATCTGGGCCATCCAATATGATTCCAGTACGTTTTCACTTCTGGCCCATGTATGGCCCATGATGTCTTTTCGGCCCATATGAGACCCTTTGTAACTCTTGGCCCATTAACAGCCCGTGGTGAAACTGGCCCATAATGAATAGTGTATCACTTTACACCCATTAACGGCCCGTGGTGAAACTGGCCCGTAATGAACAGTGTGTCACTTTATACCCATTAATGGCCCGTTATTCCATTGGGTCGTTTCCAGCCCATATTATCTTTCGGCCTTCTCAGAGCCCATTAATTCTTGGGCTCATTTCCAGCATTCGTTTACTTACGGCCCGTTACTGTCATTTTCTGGTTGTGGGCCAAATTCAGCCCGTGGCTACAGTCGGCCCGTTTGTGGTCCGTTAATTCGTTGGGCCATTTTCATAGCGTCATCAAATACGGCCTATTAATGATGGCCCGTTATAGTCGGCCCATGAACGGACGATTCCAACTCTAGCCTGTTTACGGCCATAATGTGGTCTGTTATTGGCCCATGTTTAGCCAACCGATCATACGGCCCATATAAGGCCCATTGATGATACGGCCCGTAGAAGGCCCATTGTTTCTACGGCTCGTAGAAGGCCCATTGTTTCTATGGCCCGTAGAAGGCCCACTGTTTCTACGGCCCGTAGAAGGCCCACTGTTTCTACGGCCCGTAGGAGGCCCAGTGTCACTACAGTAAATATTAGCCCATGGTTATTGTGGCCTAGTTTTAAAAAATAGGTTACTGCAGCCACTAGCAAACTGCGGAAAAAGAACTGCACTGACTACAAGCAAACAAATAAACAAGACAACAAGGAAATAAATAAGCAAGCAACTTATGCTAGGCTATCACGGCTATTACACATATTACATCCACTAGGCATCAAAGTTCGCCACCAGTGCAAATATAGGGAACAAAGTAGCATATAAATGCCGCAGGAAGACAAGTCCAGAACTGAAACCACTTTAGAAGAGTTCAAGAAACAATATCCTGGGTACCCATAATGCTGGCAAGATGCTTAGCAAGCTTATTAACTTTCTCTTGTTTGGCGCTTAAATCCTCCAGCGCTTGCTATTGCACAAGAAAGTGCGCATCTGAATTCTGCAGGGACTTCCTCAGTCCTTCGGCTTCTTGTCGCAGCACAGCTGACTGATGCCTTTCAGCTTGTAGCTAAGACTGAAGAAGCCGAAGTGATTCAGGCAGCGAGTTCAAAGAGCTTGTGCCAGTGGTACTGGCCAGTAACTCGAACACTACATCAACGCAGGACTATGGGGTTTTCTCACTATCTACAAGATCATTTTTATCACCTTTCTTGGAGACCAACAGGGTTGTCTCACTATCTTGAACCTTATCTGCATTACTTTCTCTACCATTGCATAGTGGGGTGCTCTTCTCCAATATTCTGTTTGCATACTACAAGAGAAACAAGCAGACACATCACAGGTTTAGCTTGTAGTATACGAAACTCATTTTGGTAAACCGGTTCAGTAGTAAGGTGGATAGGATAACAGCATGAAACAAACATATATCTATGTACTATGGTCACTGGATTGTCCATATCATTCTAGTTTATGTTCCCTAATAAAGATAGAGACACAGTTCAACTCATATATTTTTAAGACACAGCAGCATAGACAGAATATAAGTATGAGAAACTACACAACATTGGCAACACTTGTAATGTGCATCACATGAGAACATAACTGTTTATACAACTTAAACTGAAATCAACATAGAGCAAGAAGTTAGAACAGCAATCCAGTTAAAGAAATAGGTTTAAACCATACCTGTTGCACCATTGGAGTTTCAATTGGATCCTTCAAATTCGAAAGTAGTTGGTATGAGTAAATACAGTGATGCAACAACAAAGGAGTATGGACCATAGCTACGGAATCTGACCTGAGAACAGTTGCTCTTCTGATTTAAATGTGGAGTTTGGGTTAGCTGTGGTTGTCTTCGTGCTTTGGGCACTACAGTAGCGTTACAAGCTGCTCGTGTGGGGGTACTCTGTGGTGGACATGGTGCTTTGTCAACTAGAAGTGGGTTACTATCCGCTGGGGTTGCGGTTAGATGGATTGTAGCTGGTTCTCTGCCCAACGGTGTAAGTGTGCAATCTGGAAGAGTCTCGATTATGCATGGTGGGTGTCGGTGTCAAAACCGGCGGATCTCGGGTAGGGGGTCCCGAACTGTGCGTCTAGGCGGATGGTAACAGGAGACAAGGGACACGATGTTTTACCCAGGTTCGGGCCCTCTTGATGGAGGTAAAACCCTATGTCCTGCTTGATTAATATTGATGGTATGTGTTACAAGAGTAGATCTACCACGACATCAAGGAGGCTAAACCCTAGAAGCTAGCCTATGGTCTGATTGTTGTTCGTCCTACGGACTAAAGCCATCCGGTTTATATAGACACCGGAGAGGGCTAGGATTACACAGAGTCGGTTACAATGGTAGGAGATCTACATATCCGTATCGCCAAGCTTGCCTTCCACGCCAAGGAAAGTTCCATCCGGACATGGGACGAAGTCTTCAATCTTGTATCTTCATAGTCTTGGAGTCCGGCCGATGATGATAGTTCGGCTATCCGGACACCCCCTAGTCCAGGACTCCCTCAGTAGCCCCTGAACCAGGCTTCAATGACGATGAGTCCAGCGCGCATATTGTCTTCGGCATTGCAAGGCGGGTTCCTCCTCCGAATAATTTATAGAAGATTGTGAACACCAGGATAGTGTCCGGCTCTGCAAAATAAATTCCACATACCACCGTAGAGAGACTAACATTTACACAAGTTCAATCTGCTGACATATTTCGTGGCGTGACGTCACACCACTACCAAGCCTTTACTCGAATTGTTTTTATTGTACCACCTCAGTGCGTTTAGCGAAGCGGTTTCCTTGGCACGTCTTGTCGGGGCAAAGATCGTGTTCCCCTTATTCCGGGATTCTCATAAATACAAACGTGGGTAACCCAACCGCGCCCGTTGCCACGCCCCCTCCATCGAAGGCGGGTTCCAAACGGTCACGGGGACGGCTCTTGGTATTCTTCCTCTTTATAATGAGACCAAGGCCTGTTCTTTTTCTTCAATCCTCAATCGAATCCGCCCCTCGCTCCTGAGTTCCAACACCCAGGGTTCCAGATTCGGGTACCTTCGACCTTCGACAATGTCTGGCTCCGACCTACGAGGCCGGTGGATGCCCTCTTCCATCACGAAAGAAGACGTGCTAAAGCTGAGAGACGCTAGGTACTTGACCTACGAGATTTCGCATAGGTTGCCTGCCCGAGGGCAAGCTATTCCTACTCCCGAGCCCAGCGAGAGCGTCATGTTCATGTCTCACCTCCGTCGGGGTTTAGGCTTCCCGATGGATCCCTTCGTGAGGGGGCTCATGTTTTACTATGGGCTGGAATTCCATGACTTGGCTCGGGAGTCCATCCTCCACATCTCATCATTCATTGTCGTCTGCGAAGCCTTCCTCTGCACTACCCCTCACTTCGGCTTGTGGCTCAAAACCTTCAACGTGGAGCCGAAGATGATTGAGGGGCGTCAGGCAGAGTGCGGCGGGGCGGTTATAAGCAAGAGGGCCGATGCTCCATGGCCCGAGGGCTCTTTTCAGGAGGAGCTCGGCTTGTGGCAACAGGAGTGGTTCTATATCACCGCTCCAAGGGGCAGCAGGTAGAAGCCGCCGCCCGTCTTCCGCTCGGGCCCTCCACAACGGCTGACGTCATGGGTCAACAAGGGGCTTAACTGGGGGCCGTCCAAAGACGTACCCCTGTTGCAGGACCGGATTAGAGGCCTCCAAGAAAGGGAGATTAATCTGGTCGTGTGGCACAGGTTATGCTGATCCGGCGCCTTTTGCCCTGCAAACATCACCCCCTCCGCCTGTGGGAATTTAATTCGGAGGGGCCACGATCTCTCCAACACTTCATGGGTTTGACACCCGCGGAGATGTACAAACTGTTCTTCGGATCGCAAGAGATGCATCCGGACTTGACCGAGGACGCGGGCCTAAGCTGCCATCGCCCGGATACTCAAGTAAGTAGCCCTGTGTACGGACATATTGTCCATTTATTTATCATGGGTCTGCCTTTTAACCAGCTATCCCTTGGACAGGAGTGGATAGCACAAGCAAAACTGATACGGTGTCCGGCCCCCCTCCCTGAGACCACGCTGGATCCTGTGTTAATCAAAATGTTGGAGTTTGCGCCTTTGGAGGAGAGAGAAGGGGGGCACAGGGAAACTACCACCTCTGCCAAGGAGGTTTTCAGTAAGGGGGGAATCGAGAGTCCCTCCTTCCAGGGGGAGAAGAGGACTGCTTCCGAAGACCCGGAGGCCAAGGCCTCAAAGGGGGAAAGAAATCTGCACCGGAAGGTCCTATGCCGGGAAGAGCCCCGGCCGCACAGTCTCCCCATAGGAATTAGCCCTCCAGCGAACCGTAAGTAAAAAATGGGGAATTTTGTAATAGGGAACGCCCCTATATTATCTCCAAAGGTAACCGAAGTTTTCACCTTGTAGTTCGGATCTCAGCCCATCTCAGCAGAGCTCATCTTCGGGGGACCTTCGTCCGGAGATGATGGAGAGCGAGACGCCTCCATCTGCCGCCCCATCGGGCGGGGCGGATGACCCTGAGGTGTCGTCACGGAGGGTCTCCCCGAGTCCAGCGGGGCCAGAGAGTCCGGCACCCATTGGAGTACGGCCGGTGGAGCTGCAGGATTTGCTCAAGAGGGCGTCTATCTCGGAAGATCACCGCACATTAATGAGTATGGTAATTGAGAGGATGTCATCCGCCGAAAGCGGGTTGTATGAGGCCGTCGGAAATTTGCTGACGGGGTTTGAGGTACGCAAAAAATGACATACCTTTTGACAGTTTTGCACATGGAGTGCGCCCTGTATAGATAGTAGCCCCTGAGACTTGGTATGCTGTCGAAAGCGACAGCGTGCCAAGGATCATAATCTCAGTTATAGAATTTCGCCTTTCCTATGTAGGTGGCGAAACGTTTGGTGGCCAGCCGGACTGATGGAGTTGCCGAGCTGAAGAGGCAACTCGATGTTGCGGATGCGAACATCGCGCTGGTCAATAAACGACTTGATGAGTCACAAGGTAGGTGGTTGCTCCGCGGTCGCCTAGTAAGGGAGCTGACGCCCATTCCTTACAATTTGTATGCTTGATGCAGATGGTGCCGCTGCTGTGGAAGACCTTCGAGCAGAGCTTGCTCGAGCCAAGGAGCAAGCCAGGAAAAGTGATGCGGCTGCCTCGAAGGCAGCGGAAGAGCTAAAAGCCGAAAAGGCTGCTCACTGCCGAAGCAGGGAAGAGATGGCCGGAATGGCCTTGAAATTAAAAGATGCTGCTGACCGCAATGAGGTTCTTGAAAGAGAACGCCGAGCGGAGCAAGAGGACCTAAATAATGCCGCCGCCGAAGCCAAGGATGCCCGTGGTGCAATGCGGGCTATGAAGGAGGAACTGCGTCAGGCCGGAGACATTGCGGCTGGAAAGCCCTTTCTGCTGCGTAGGAAGTTTACGGATCCGAAGTATGCTCAATTGGGCCAATTGTGTGGTGCGGAGGATCCTTATCTGGATTTGGCGGCGAGTGCGGTGGACGCAGTCGTGCACTTCCGAAGCCAGAAGGATCACGAAATGGAAGAGCTTTTCTGGTCTCAATTCCATAGTCCGGAGCGTCCACTCCCGTTGGATGATCGGCTGGCTGAGTGGGTTGAGCTGAATAGATTGTCTGGACTTGCCATGACGGATGTGGTCGCTCATCTGTGGTCGGAAAGGCCCAAGCCGAAGAGTTATTTTGGCTTGTTGCAGCAATTCCTTGGGGCGGTGCCGCATATCAAGGCGATGAAGCGGTCGGCATGCATAGAAGGTGCACGGATGGCTCTCGCCCATGTGAAAACATACTGGGCGGAGATGGATGCCACCGCTGTTGCATCCGGGGGTTCGGACAAAAGCCGATTACCCGCCGAGCACTATTTTGAGGAAGTCCTGCAGGGCGCTCGTTTAATAGAGTCGCAGTGCTCGAAAGATGTTATGTTTAAATGACATGTATGATTTCTGAGATCATGTTTATAATGCAACGGCTTTTTATACTTGTGCGTTCAAGTATTGAACTATCTCCTGTGCGGACGTATATGTATGAATAACCTGAAAGTTGCAGTCTTTGGCTTCAGCCCCCACGCACATGGTGCGGGGGTGTTTGCAAAAAAGAAAAGCACTTTTTCACACTTAATCCAACGTCTTGGTCCTTTGAAGGAGGTGATAGCATAGCAAACTAGGCAACCGGACTATAATGCTTTATCACTTTCACTTAGCCATAGGAGCTTGATGGTGAGGCTACTATATAGCCCCTAGAGGCACCGCTCTCTCCGAACTCAGGGCGCGTATGTGCCTGACCAGGAAGCGGTCCTTCGTCAAAGCGGAGGAATTCTAAACATTCCAATAGTCGATCGAGTGGTTGACCAGTCTCTCGCTATATCATGACAGTCAGTTTTTGGCTTTCTCTACTGAGGTGCTCGCCCGGCCGAACCAGGGCACAATTGCAGTAGTTCTCCTGGTGCCGCGTTAGTTGATGGAGCGGAACGTAAGGCAGCAAAACATAGGAGCCAGGCAAACCCAACATTTGACCAAAGACATGATTCGGAGCTGGTGCATATAAGGCCTAACTCAAGACGCCGAACACTCCCTGAGGTGTTCGGTCTTTATGATACCGGGCAGAACAATGCCCTAAGCCCCTAGTGTCCAGGTACATGCGGGAACTTCTGACGCGGCCGATGCCAAAACGCCAGCCTCCTCCTCGGTTATGGTAGAAAACCGGGGGATGTGTATCAATAAGAGACAGTAAGAAAGGTTTACGCAGGGTCTTAATCTGAAAAGAATCCTTGCAACGGGTCCCTGCTGCATGTCTGCGCCTGTGTCTCCGTTGTGTTGTATCATGGACGGGTGTAGCACGTGCTTCATCTGTAAAAGAGAAGTACTTAGTTTGGAAGAAATATCGTGCAAAAGTTGTATTTAAAATAAAGTATAATTTGAAAGATGAATAAAGTTGAGCTTTATTGGCTCTCATCGTTTATACGTGCAGCCCCTTGTAAAGGGGTATGCGGCTGGGAAGTGCCTTGTTTATTTACGCCGGACTCGCCTAACCGTGTTCGAGGTCTGAATGACCTGTTTTTAGGGGCTTTGACCTGCAAGTTCGGATTAGTGTGTGGCTGTCAAGGCAGCCTCACGTTCGAGGAACACTCGGAGTTACTCTTTAATGAGATTATGCCGCGTGGACCGGGCATTTTAAGCGTAAGAGACGCGTAATGTGTTATTGCGTTAAACGGGTGAAAGCTTCGCGTCCCAGTAGTGCTTGAGGGCCACTGTGAAATGGGGCGATATGGAGAGTGAGCTTTTCGCGATGGAGGTTGTCGGATGAACCGGACACAACCTCTAGTGGTACAGAGCCTGTTCAATTGGCTTAAAGGCCTGGCGTCACTCCTTTGAAGGAAGTGCTGCTACGGCGAATTTTGGTAGGGTCTTTCCCCATTCTGCGGATGGTGTCCTTGTCTGGCAGGTGCCACACTGTGTTTTCATGTTATCACATGAAGTGAGTTCACTGTTTTGACTTCTAGTGGGAAAGTCTTCTGTTTTCCGGCGTGCTGCTTGTGGGGTTCGTCGTCGTCTTCGCTTGGTGTGTCGAGCCCCTTGCGTTCGGCGTTAAGTCGGCCGGACTGTTTGAAGACCCAACAATCTCTGTGGGTATGGTTTGCAGGCTTCCCGGAAGTACTATGTATTTGACATAGCCTATCCAGAATTTGGTTTAGGTTGGATAGCTCGTCGCTGTTGTCCTCGAGGGGCAGTGTTTTATTATTCGGCCGAGAGCTTTTGAATCCGGCGTTGACCGCCGTGCTATTTGGGCCATTTTCCTTATTCCGGCGCTGATCTTTTCTGCGTCGTGATTTCCCATTTCCATCCCTGACTTCGGATGTACTCGGGTCGCTGGTGCTGCATCTAGCCAGCCAGCTGTCTTCCCCCGCGCAAAAGCGGGTCATGAGGCTTGTTAGTGCGGCCATTGTTCTTGGTTTTTCTTAGCCGAGGTGTCTGGCGAGCCATTCATCTCGGACGTTGTGCTTGAAGGCTGCTAAGGCTTCGGTGTCCGGATAGTCGACTATTTGGTTCTTTTTGGTGAGGAACCTGTTCCAGAATTTGCGTGCTGACTCTCCGGGCTGTTGAGTTATGTGACTTAAATCGTCTGCATCCGGAGGGCGGACATAAGTCCCCTGAAAATTTGCTCGAAATGCATCCTCGAGCTCTTCCCAACTTCCAATGGTATTTTCTAGGAGGCTTTTGAGCCAATGCCGAGCTGGCCCTTTGAGCTTGAGGGGTAGGTATTTTATGTCACGGAGATCGTTTCCTCTGGCCATATGTATGTGTAGGATATAATCCTCAATCCAGACTCCAGGGTCTGTTGTTCCGTCATATGCCTCTATGTTTACGGGTTTGAATCCCGCTGGAAATTCATGATCCAGTACCTCATCGGTGAAACATAGTGGGTGTGCGGTGCCCCTGTATTTGGGTGTGCCGTTGTCTTCAAACGCTCGGCGGGTTGTGTTGCTTCCTGGAGTCTTCTTTTTTGGCCCATAGATAGACCTGACCGGGTCATCCTTTTTCCGAGGATCTTTATGCTGATCGTGTGCCAGCTTGTGTGCGGCGCCCCTTGCTGCTCTTAGCCTGTCATCTGGTCGTCTATCCGGCCAGGCGGCCTCTTTCTTTTTTGACTGCGGGGGCTCTAAGGCCTCCTCGTTGAATTCGAGCAACAGCTTGCGCTTCGGGTAGCTCTTTGCCTGGCGACTAGCGCCATATTTATCTGCGGTATTGAGTACTTTGCTCCATCTCATTCTGAGTGCGTCCTCCGCTGTTTCGAGCTTCCGCTTTTGCTTCTTCAAAATTCTTGCAGTAGCGACGAGCCTTTTATGAAGGTTCTTATGCTCTGGTGATGTGTTCGGCATGAGGTCGTCTAGGCTCTTCTTTCCGCCGGGGATGGGTTGCTTGTCCAGTTCGTCATATTCGGATGGTTGCTTGGTGGCGTGTTCGCCGTCCACTGCTTCGCCCTGCTCTAGGGCCGGGTCCGTATGGGTGCCGTTTTTATCGAGCGGGACTTCGGGCGGCGCTTGCGTCGCCATTTTGGTTGTTTGTTGGGGGAGTTGTCCTTCGCCATGTCCCGTTGTTCCTCATTATCACTTCCTTTTGGTGTATCCACCATGTATACGTCGTGAGTTGGGGTGGCTTTCCAATGCCCGATAGGCGTTGGTTCTTGGTCGTCTCTGGCATCGTCGTCCATACCGTCGATGTCTTCGGAGTCGAAGTCTAGCATGTCGGTTAGATCGTCGACAGTGGCTACTAAGTGGGTGGTGGGTGGGCTTTGAATTTCTTCGTCGTCTGCATCCCAACCATCCTGACCGCAGTCCGGCCAGGGCTCTCCCGATAACGAGAGATACCTTAGCGAACTCAAGATGTCGCCGAAAGGTGGGTGTTGGAAGATGTCTGCAGCGGTGAACTCCATGACCGGCGCCCAATTGGATTCGATTGGAGGGGGCGCGGGAGGTTCGGAGTCCAGCAAGGAGTCCGGCACCTCGGAGTCACGAGCTTTGTGAGGGACAAGGCCAGTGTTCGGCTCTATCGCCGTAGAGGTTGCAGCCCCCGAGGCGGTGTCTAGCCATCCATCCTCGATCTGTGCAGCCGGCTCCGAATTGAAGATCGAAGCGGGCTCGAGTGCGGCCTCCAGGGTACTGTCCGGCTGCAGAGCTAAATCATGCCCGTCGTGATAGTGCGGCGCGCCTGGCTGTGGCTCGAATCCATCGAAGATCCAGTCCCCGCGGATGTCAGCCATGAAGTTCAAACTTCCAGATCTGACCTGATGGCCAGGGGCGTAGCTTTCGATCTGCTCCAGATGGCCAAGCGGAGTTGGCCCGAAGTGCAAAGCCGCCGAATACGAAGATCTGTCCGGGGAGGAAGGTCTCACCCTGGACTGTGTCGTTGTTGATGATCGAAGAAGCCATCGAGCCTATCGGTGACGACACAGAGGAACTCTCAATGAAAGCACCAATGTCGGTGTCAAAACCGGCGGATCTCGGGTAGGGGGTCCCGAACTGTGCATCTAGGCGGATGGTAATAGGAGACAAGGGACACGATGTTTTACCCAGGCTCGGGCCCTCTTGATGGAGGTAAAACCCTACGTCCTGCTTGATTAATATTGATGATATGTGTTACAAGAGTAGATCTACCACGAGATCAAGGAGGCTAAACCCTAGAAGCTAGCCTATGGTCTGATTGTTGTTCGTCCTACGGACTAAAGCCATCCGGTTTATATAGACACCAGAGAGGGCTAGGGTTACACAGAGTCGGTTACAATGGTAGGAGATCTACATATCCGTATCGCCAAGCTTGCCTTCCAAGCCAAGGAAAATTCCATCCGGACACGGGACGAAGTCTTCAATCTTGTATCTTCATAGTCTTGGAGTCCGGCCGATGATGATAGTTCGGCTATCCGGACACCCCCTAGTCCAGGACTCCCTCAGTGGGGCTACTTTGTGGGCCAGTACAACCATGGTTCTATCTGCATCGACGGGTAGCACTGTCTTTTGTGAAGAACGGGTTTTTGCTCCCTTAGATACTGCCATCACCCCCTCCAATTCAAATGGCTGATAAACAAGAAAAGAAATTGAACGTACAGACATTGTATGATAGACAGATGTGGTAATTCACATATATGTTGTCTAACCAAACAGGACAGCATGACACAATTTCACATATATGATGCCTAACTAAACAGGATAGCATGACACAGTTTCAGATATATGATGGATAACTTAACAGGATATAATGGCATAATTCAACATATGATGAGTACCTAAACAGGATGACATGACAAAACTATATGATGTCTTTCTAAAATAGGTTGGGATGAAATAATTCACATACATGTTGTCTAAGTATACAGGATGTCATGATATAATTGACATAATTGATTCATATACTAAGTAGCTGGCACTCGCATGGATGATCTCTAAACTAAGCAGATGGAATTCAATATTGTGCATGTCTAAACTAAGCAATAGAAGACACCATATGCATCATATGAGAAATATAAACATTGCAACTTAGAGCATACACCTCTGGTGGGATATAGGACTGGTCATCTGTCTCTGAATCCTCCTCTGAGGAGCTCCCTGTAACCATCGAGATATATGCTTCAACAGGTACCATTGCTTGCTCCGAAGACCTTGTTTTCACTCTAGATTTTTCCATAACCGGCTCAATGGCTGATACACATGAAGAGTAGTTCAATATACACAGATTGTCGACAAATGGAATACCTAATGAAAAAAAGATGGCATGAGATAATTCACATATATGATGTCTAGCTCCATGGCGGTGCATAATTCACATATATGATAACTGGCTGAAAAACATGGCATTGCATAATTCACATATCTGATATAGAAAGCAAATAGGAGGCATTCACACAAAGCATGTCTAATCTAAGCAGATGGCATGGCAATGCAAGACACCATATGCATGATATGAGCAATATAACCCAGCCAAGTTAGAGCATGCACCTCAGGGGGGGGGGAATACGACTGGTCATCTATCTCTGAATCCTCCTCTGAGGAGCTATCTGTAACCAGCAAGAAATCTGCATCGACAGGTAGCACTCACTGCTCAGAAGACCTTGTTTTCACTCCAGATTTTCCCATGCCCGACTCAAATGGCTGATGCATGGGAAGAGTAGATGAATGTATAAACATTGTTGACAAATGGAATACATTATGGAAAAAATATGGCACGATACAATTCACATATACAATGGCTGGCTAAACAGGATGGCATTGCATGATTCACGTATATGATGCCTGGCTAAAGAAGATGGCATTGCATAATTCCCATATACTCCCTCCGTTCCTAAATATTTGTCTTTTTAGAGATTTCAAATGGACTACCACATACGGATGTATATAGACATATGTTAGAGTGTAGATTCACTCATTTTGTTCCGAATGTAGTCACTTGTTGAAATATCTAAAAAGACAAATATTTAGGAATGGTGGGAGTATGATATAGAAACCAAACAGGTGGCATTCACACAAAGCAAATCTAAACTAAGCTGATGACATATAAGATGTATAATGTAAGCAATGCAAGGCGCCATATGCATGATATGACCAACATCAGCATGTCAGGTTAGAGCAAACACATCAGGTGGTAAACAGGCGTGGTCGGCTCCTTCTGAATCCCCATCTAAACAGTTATCTTCCTCTGTAATACAATTTGGAAATGCAGGAGGGGGCCCACTTCGCCCACCATGGAGTGGCGTCTACATGACATTATATTCCCACGCAAAGGTCTTCTCTTTTTCTCTACATGTTCAGTATGATTGTGTACAATATCTGACATGCATAATAAAAAAATAGTTACATTTTGTAAGGCCTAAGAGGTGCATGCAAAAATCAAGACTGATGGTAGCAAACGAGTGGATGGATCCAAAACTAATAATAGCAGGTAGATTATAGCTTCAGTTCAAAAAGATAGACAATGGATCATCTATTGTTTGTTGCCCACCCAACATGAACCACATAGAAGACCCAAGATGAACCAGATAGTAGACAGATACTATTCGTTGCTGGCTCGATATGAGACCCATGGGCATTTCAAAACTCAAGTTTGAACGATAAAGTAGCAGGTAATAATAACTAATGTATAACGTAAGCAAACACGAAAGACTGTGACCTCTCTTCCGGAACTGTGTAGTCCTCAGGTTCATCTGCTCAGTCGATGATGGTAATGTAGTTGGCGTGGCTGCCGGCAATGGGGAAGATGATCTGAGGCAGTGAAAGAATGTCTGCAGGGGGGATCTTTGCTGCATTGAATGCTTCTGTTGATGGTGTACCTCAGGTAGGGTGGATGACGGCACGGCAGGAGCAGGACATAACACACTGAGTTTTCTTTGACGCCTATCTGAAATGAAGTAAATCTATAAGGTCTCCCTAGAATTGGAGGATTCTATAAACGCAGGGACAGGAAAAACACATGAATAGGATAGGAATGCACGTGCAAAACAGAGCATTTGGAAACATAAGATTTCAGTCAACCTGGGTGTTTGGTTCACATGAATTGGAAGAACACAGGAATGGAGAAACGTGGTCAAATTAAAGTCAAACCACGTGAAAATGAAAAAAATTAGAATCTTATTATGCCAGTAATGCAATTAGTTATGTTCTTCATGCATATTAATTTGAAAAGGACGTCCAAGTGAATAAAATTTCTATGTTTTTTCTTCAAAAGAGACACCAAAGGAAAAAAATCCTCCAGTTTTACTTTGCTCCACTCCTTCTAACAGATTTGCACGAATAGTACTTCCATAGCAAAGGATCCCTGAGGGATTGACATGAATGCAGAGTAACAAAGTGATGCGACGAGTGTACAACCTCTTTGGCATAGCCTTGTGGACCTCGGCATCATTGGGTTGGACATGGAGGATGGTGATGATGCTGGTGTGACTGATGGAGGCGGGGAAGAATATCCGAGGCCTCTAGAAACGGCATCGAGGGTACTGCTCCGCTGTGATGGACGGTTCCATCGTTGGAGCAGCTCCAGTAAGGTGTACGGCGACGAGGCTGAAGCAGGACAAGACAGACAATGTTAATCTGAAGTGGGACCCCAATATCATCTGCAATAGATGATGTAAAATACATCACCAAAAAGTGCTACATGTAAAACGCATCAGCCGCGCCATGGCCGCTCTGACAGATATTGTAAGTACTGTTCACTCGGAACTTAACTGAAGAAAATGAACTTTACAGTAGAAACTGAATTTTACTGTCGAAACTGATTGAACTAGTAGCAGAGCATTGCAATAGATGTTTAGGGCGTTCGAGCACTAGTAGCAGAGAAGCAGTGATCTAAATCAGCAGACGCTCGAGCAGGCAACGCACTAGCAGAGAGCAAGTCATGCAGTAGCACCGCGAGCGAGTGCTAAAGCAGCAACTCCTGTAGCTGCCGGAGGTCGTGCAGCAGCAACAGCAGCGCAAGCGAGAGCAAGAGCAGAGCAGCAGTACGAACGAAAGAAAGAGCAGTGCAGTAGTGCGACCGACAGCAAGAACAGAGCCACAGCACGAGCGAGAGCCGGAGCAGCTGCAGCTAGTGCCGTTGTAGAAGTCGCCGCCGAGGAAGCAACGACATGGGGGAGAGACACCATGGATGATGTGGACGGCGACGGCACCATCGATGGAGACCCGCCATGTCTGCTCGGTATCGAGCACCGGCAGCCCCGTGAGATCGAATAAAAGATAAAATGCAGTGGTGAGTGCAGAACCTCCTTGGTGGCGCTGAGTTGGCCTCGGCTTCATCGAAGGAATTGGTGAGGGTGCTGCGGTTCCAGTGGGGCAGGTCAAGATGGCGCTGTGGGGATTGAGGTGGCACGATAGACAAGGCGAACATTGGGGCAGCTCCTTGGAGATGGAGAACGGGGCGGCTGATCTGGTGGGACGGCGAGATCGACAACGGATCCTCATCCGGTGTGATGGATGAGGGACAGCGAGCTGTTGCGATGGACGACGTAGTCGGGGAAGAGTCTCCGGCTGGGCGGCGGTCGGGAGGCCGATGGAGGAGAGTGGAGTTTTGCGGATTTTGGCGGCCTCGGTGTACGAATGGAGGGGGCGAAGGGGGAGGGGGGAGCCAAGCTTAGGGACGCACTTGTCCGAAATGTAGGGTAAGTTACCAGTGTACCCCCACCGGTTTTGACACCGCGATGTGGAGCTTCATTTCCGGCTAAGGGGTAGAAGGGGGATTTTGCGTGTCTGGGCTGCGGGAACGATTTCGGATGAGGAGGGAGTTCTCGCGCGCGTCGAAATTTCGGGATAACAAGGCGCGGCGTGGGTTGAAGAGGCGGGAGTTTGAAAGCAGGTGAGACAAAAGATACTCGAGCTTGAAAATTTCGGGATAACAAGGTGCGGATTCCTTGTTCAGCAGAACAAACTTAACATGTAAAAACACAAATCATACAAGACACAAGAGAGTCATGTCCCCTTTTACTATATTGCTATAGATGCCATTGAAAAAACTACAAGAAAAATGTAAAAAAAATCGGGACAACAAGATTACCCTGCACAGTACCAAATCGATTCGCACTTCCCTCAACAACAACAAAAAACAAATCATTCCCACCAAAATAAAGAGTAATGTCCCTTTTTATATGATTACAAATGCCAGGATCTCAAATTTCAATTTTTGAATACACGTTATGTTGAATTCGAATATATCATTAGGTGACCTTGCGGTTTATAATTGATGTAGTCGTACATTTTCATCTTCCATCATATATGAACATTTTACTCCACCATGTGAACATATATATTGTCGTCTACCATATGGACTAAATTTGAATCAATTTTCCTTATTTGAATACAATTGTTGTCAAGTTATGCAATAATTTAAATATTATCTTGATAACAAAAAACATGCATATAGCAATAATCATATTTCACTATGAACTACATGTACCATATGCTCTCCAATTCAAATATTTGTATCCATTTTATGTTGAATTCAAATCATAGTACATTATTGGTCTAGGTAGCAAGATGTTCGGGATAATCTAAACCTTGTTTTCATATGTATAATTTTTGGCTGAATTGGGACAAGTTTTGGTATAAGCTTCTTGCAAAACCGGAGATTCTCTCAACAAGCCTCGTGGTTCCGAGGGGGAACGTGTCACCTTTGTGTGCGAAACGATATACGCTTCCTCCCGCCTGATTTTCTTTACAGAGGCAACATAGAACTATATGAGTGCCCTATTAAATTTTGGAATTATTTCGGGTTCGTTTGGCCTTTTTATACATTAATTGAGTTTCTGGACTTTTAATGTGCATAATCCAAATATGAACTGCATGCACATGCTCCGGTGCACCAAAGTTGGTTGAAAAATCATATGTGTGTCCTTGGTTGAATTTCTAGGTCCCATGGAAGAAATGAGAATGAAATTAAAACATCTGGGCGTCGTGACTCGGCCGAGAACATCTAGAAACTTAGATTTTAAATTCATGTAAATCCAAAACTCGCCTGGAAATCATGAAACTTGGCATGGTGTCATGTCATGGCACTAACATGTTGTGGTAAAAAATTGGGCCAATTTGGAAGCTCATGGTTCTAAGAGGGAACGTGCCACCTTTGAGTGTGAAATGATATATGCTGCGCCCCCCCCCCCCCGGTTGAGTTTCTTAACAAAGGCAACATAGAACTATATGAGTGCCCTGTTAAATTTTGGAATTATTCTGGGTTCGTTTGTCATTTTTTATAGATTAATTGAGTTTCTGGTCATTTAATGTGCATAAGTCAAATTTGAACTACAAGCACATGCTCTCGTGCACCAAAGTTGGTTGAAAAATCACATTTGTGTCCTCGGGTGAATTTCTAGGTCCCATGCAAGAAATTAGAATAAAATTCAAACATCTAGGCATCGTGGCTCGGCCGAGAACATTGAGAAACTTGGTTTTAAAATTCCTGTAAATCCAAAAGACGTCTGAAAATCATGAAACTTGGCATGGGTGTCATGTCATGGTACTACCATGCTGTGGTAAAAAAATTGGCCGAATAGGAACAGATTTTGGTATAAGCTTCTTGCAAACCGAAGCTTCTCTCAAGAAGACTCGTGGTTCTGAGAGGGAACGTGCCACCTTTGAGTGCGAAACGATATACACTGTCCCCCTTGAGTTTATTTACAAAGGCAACATAGAACTACATGAGTGCCCTGTAAAAATTTGGAATTATTCCAGCTTCGTTTGGCCTTATTTACACATTAATTGAGTTTTTGGTCATTTAATGTGCACAATTCAAATTTGAACTACAAGCACATGCTCCCGTGCACCAAAGTTGGTTGAAAAATCGCATTTGTGTCCTCGGATGAATTTCTAGGTCCCATGCAAAAAATGAAAATAAAATTCAAACATCTGGGCATCATGGCTCGGTCAAGAACATTGAGAAACTTGGTTTTAAATCATGAAACTTGGCATGGTGTCATGTCATGGTAGTACCATGCCGTGGTAAATCGAATAGGAACAAATTTTGGTATAAGCTTCTTGCAAATCGGAGCTTCTCTCAAGAAGGCTCGTGGTTCTGGGAGGGAACGTGTCACCTTTGTGTGCGTAATTCAAATTTTAAATACAAGCACATGTTCCAGTGCACCAAAGTTGGTTGAAAAATCACATGTGTGTCCTTGGGTAAATTTCTAGGTTCCATGCAAGAAATGGGAATGAAATTCAAAATTCTGGGCGTCGTGGTTGGGCTGGAAACATTGAGAAACTTAGTTTTTTAATTCCTGTAAATCCAAAACACGCATGAAAATAATGAAACTTGGCTTGGTGCCATGACATGGCACCAACATGATGTGGTAATTTTGCAGTCTGATTTGCGAAGGCGCACACATTAACAATCAACAAAGTCATTTTGGAACAAGTGTTGTCACGTTACAATCGGAAACACAAGTATTATTGAAACCGTGGGCGTTCTATTTACTACCATTTACGTGCCGCCACACGTCCCCATTTTTTATTAGCTAGGAGGGGCCGTGCAGGGTAGCTATTTGAGTACGAGACGCGTGCGATCAGACCCCTGTGCGTGCTTATCAGGAGAAGAGCCCTTTGACCTCCATCTGCCGTCCACCTCTCTCCCAAGGTCTCCATTAATGGCGCCCGAGCCTCTGTTTAATGGCGTGGCTATGTCTCACTTGACTGATATTTAAGAGAGAAAAAAGAAAATCTGAAAGCACGGATCTTGATGTAAGATCCGACGGACCTATATAGCATCTGATTGAACGAGCCAATGCATTGCTTGTTTTAAGTATAAATTTCTATTAAAGCTAATTAAATTTAAGTAAAGTGACCACTAACTCATGTTATTACAGTACCAATATAGACCCGCTCGTGAACCGACGTGTGGCCGGAGTAGGTTTCTTAATGGAGGCGTTTGAATGCACCGAGGGTGCATCTTTTGCCGGGCGTGCAGCGGACGAGGGAGGGTAGTAACTGTTGTCGCCTATACACACTCAGTTTACTATTGAATCCAGTTCCCCAAGAGCTGAAAAATGAACTGCTGACGCTGCCTACACACTCGTTCACTCAAAGAGACTCCAATGGCGATCCGAGGGGTGAGCCCACTGGATATGGACTTCAGTAAGGAGTTCCCCTTTGAGTTCACCGTTCAGTCCTATGGCTGCACCAAGTTGAATGTGATGTACACCAACGATCTGGACTCAGTGAAGCTCTGCCTCGCCGAGTTCAAGTAGTACCTACAGGATGAGAAAGCACAAGGTTGCAGGACTAGACCTTGTGCCCATCCATTCGTCTCCTGACAGGGACCAGCGGATCGCCATCGCCCAGGTATGTGTGCAGGACGAGGTTCTCATCTACCACTTATGTAGGGCCATCAGAGGTTCTGGAGCATTCGCCTGTTTCAACGGCAGCATTGACTGCACCTTCGCTACGGTGGAGAGAAGGAAGAATGTGATGATTCGGGCATCTAGTGCAACAATCGACATCCAGAAGCAATACAAGATCATCAGCAACAGGCAGGAGAAGGACTCCGTGGTTAACCTCGTCCAGACCATCATTGACCCCTGATACGCCAACATGAAAGAAGACGATGATACCAAGGACCTGAACACGTGGGAGGTACCTCTGAATCTAGCCTACATAACCTACACGGCCAAGGACGCATACGCATGCTACGACATGTACAGGCAGATCTTGGACATGAGGGCGTGTTTGCTTCCCGTAACCGATGAGTACACGGACAGCCGCAGCGTCATGATCAAGCGTGCCAGGAAGGTCTAGATGTTGTACTTTATCTGTTTATAAGTACCTTTATCATCTGAGTGTTTCATGCATTAGCCTATGTGTCGTAATTATCTGTTTTGTCCGAAATATTTCTTTTAAGAACCCATTAACCTGATTGCTTTTTTTAGTGGCTATTTGCTTATGTATGTAACTAGTTCACTTGTCCGTTAAAAAAACTAGTTCACTCGGTTGTCGTGCTTTGAATCTCCTTCCTCCCAACATATTCCCCTCCTCAGGTGGACCTAGCAGGTCTTTGAATTTTCTGCCACTTTCTTTTTTGATGTAAACTGAGTTTTCTCCCAGTACTTTTCCCTAGAACCAACTCAACTGTCCCACGTCTAGCCTAAAAAATAATAATACCCCACGTACTATTAACTCATCAAATTTAAATGATATTTTATTTCGTAAGTTGAAAGTTCTTACAAAATAATAATAATAATTGTTTATATATAACTTGGCAAGTTAACTCCTAGTGATTGCGTACATAAGCTTGCAAAGATTTTACTAACCAATGCAGTAATAGACGTGCAATCATGTGTTTATGTTTTTATAACATTTCTCCATCTAGCCCAGCATGATATTTTCACCTAGCCCAGCAAGTCCGCGGATTTCGAGAAAAATGCAAATGGGATTTAAATAGGCTGCATAGATGCTACATCATTGTTTCACCCAGCCCACCAAATGACTAAAAAACAAATGGACTGGCTGACATGTGGGCCAGTAGGTCGAAGCCTAAGAAGGCGTTGGATTTACATCCAATGGCTGACATTCTTCTTCAATCTCTCGTCTTCTTCCCCCAGCACTGCCGGGACCGCCTGCTCCAGCCTTCGGCGTCCAGCGGCGTTGTTTTGTGCTCCTCAGCGAAACGCTACCCCGCCGACGGCCAGGCCATCCCTCCACTCCGCACCTCCTGTTATTCTCTGCCGAGTGTAGGCCCACCCCGCACCCGAACCAGTCAAGTTTCCCACTCCTCTTTGTCTGTGACTCCATTGCCACGTCGTCCCCCATCTCCGGGTCGTTCCCGTCTGGGGCCTCGCCGTCGTCCACCGCCTCGATACACTCGGCGCGGCGTGGTCAACATACGAGAGTCATCGGAACAGGACTGTGCGTGGAGAGCCTGACGGCTGGGACCCATGAGGTCCATGGTCGCACGCAAGGAAAGTTCCTCCTTATTACGCACTGTACGTGGACTGTACGTGGGAAGGGCTTCTATATTTCGCGAAAAAAATGTTCCCCCCGCTGACAGGTCGGACCCACCTGCTATATCTTCGCATGCAAGGAAGTGCCTCCTTATTACGCACAAAAAAATGAATACCCCCCTGCTAGCTGGGACCCATCATAGTGGGTGGCTGACTTGTGGGCCTACTAAGTTGACGGGGACGGAGGGCTTTGTCAACTTAGTCAATATGAATGGTACTAGCTCCAGTGACCATACGATGTCCATCCAACGGCCATAGTGCTTCTTCAACCTCTGGTCTTCTTGCTCCAGCCGCCCAAAGCAGCGCCGGTCGTGTCGCGTGCTCCTGCCTCTCATGGCCAGCTATGATGCCGCGGAGGCCTCACTGCCCCCTACTACTCCCACCGCTGGCCCAGGGCATCCCTCTACTCACCCACACCCCTTGTTATTCTGCGGCGACGGCAGCCTCACGCCGCAATCGAACCAGTGAACCCTCATACTCCTCTCCGTGTGGGCATCCACTGCCGCATCTTCCCCGGCTCCGCGTCATCCCCTTCCTAGGCCTCGCCGTCGTCCACCGCCTTGGTGCTCTCGGTGCAGCGTGGTCAATGTGGTCAACGACTGACTTCCATCGGAAGAGTACTGTACGTGGAGAGGCTGACAGCTGGGTCCATGGCCACAGCCCAGTTTTTTGTGATTTGCCAAGTAAGTCGCTTTGTCAAGCCTGTTGGGCTGCAAATATTTCAAGACGAGGAGAGCTTCATTCGGCTGGCCAATAAAATGGCCTATCAGTAATGAGAAATGGGTTGTACATTTTTAAAACACATCAAACCGGCAATTAGTTTGAAATTTCTTTTTTTTCATTTCGAGATTTTAAATTGCATTTATTTTTATGCGTGGACAATTTGTTGGATTTTATATTGATATACATTTATTTTTAAAATCATTTTGAATGTGACTCGAAATTTCAGGATTAAAAACAGTTCGGACCGCACCGAAATATGCAAAATTTCGTATAAATTTTTAACCGTGGCCACAATATGGGCTGTAATGCTAACAAAAAGAATATGGGCTCCAAAAAAACCTTAAGAATTAGCAAATGGGCTCTAAATTATTAGAAATAATGGCAGATGGGCTGTATGCTGTTTTCCACAAATTTGAGGCTTTCCTAAAAAAAGGTTGATGCACAAGCAGTGACTGTTGGATTTCCATCCAACGGCCGTCGTGCTTCTTCAATCTCTGCTCTTCCTGCTCCAGCCGCTCAAACAAGCGCCTGTGGGACTGCCTGCTCCCTCCTCCCCATGGCCGGCTATGCTGCCGCGCAGGCTCACCGCCCCATCGTACTCCCATCGCTGGCCTAGCCATCCCTCTACTCACCCACACCTGTTATTATTCTCCGGCGACGGTAGACGAACCAGTAAACCCTCGTACAGTCGTACTCCCCTCTGCGTGGGAAACAACTGCCGAGTCTTCCCTGCCTCCGTGTCGTTCCCTTCCTAGGCCTCGCCGTCGTCCACCACCCTGGTGCTCTCGGCGCGGCCTGGTCAACATGGTCAACGACCGACATGCATCTGAAGTGGACTGTACGTGGAGAGGATGACAGCTGGGTCCACGGCCGCACGCAAGGAAATGCCGCCTTATTACGAGCAAAATAATGATTCCTCCACCTGACATCTGGGTCCCACCGAAAGGGCCTCTGTATTTCATGAAAAAAAATGTTACCGCCGCTGACAGCTTGGACCCACCAGCTATATCTTCGCACGCAAGGAAGTGCCTCCTTATTATGCACAAAACTATGAATACTCCCCCTGCTAGCTGGGAACCAGTATAGTGGCAGGCTGACTTGTGGGCCTACTAAATTGACGGGGACGGAGGGCTTTGTCAACTTAGTCAATATGCAGGATTCTAGCTCCAGTGACCGTACAATGTCCATCCAACGGCCGTAGTGCTTCTTCAACCTCTGGTCTTCTTGCTCCAGCCGCCCAAACTAGCGCCGGTCGTGCCTCGTGCTCCTTCCTCCCATGACCGGTTGCGATGCGGGGGAGGCCTCACCGCCCCCTACTACTCCCACCGCTGGCCAGGCCATCCCTCTACTCACCCACACCCCCTGTTATTCTGCGGCAACGGCAGCCTCACACCACAGCCGAACCAGTGAACCCTCATACTCCTCTACGCGTGGGCATCCACTGCCGCGTCTTCCCCGGCTCCATGTCGTCCCCTTTCTAGGCCTCGCAATCGTCCACCGCCCTGGTGCTCTCAGCGCGGCGTGGTCAACATGGTCAAGGAACGGCTTCCATCGGACGTGGACTGTACGTGGAGAGGCTGACAGCTGGGTCCACGGCCGCAGCAAGGAAGTGCCTCCTTATTACGCGCAAAATAATTATTCCTCCACCTGACAACGGGGACCCACCAGATGGGCCACCGTATTTCGCGAAAAAAATGTTTCCCCCTGAATGCTGGGACCCACCAGCTACATCTTCACACGCAAGGAAGTGCCTGAAAGTCGGGACCCACCTGGTCGAAGCGTACGTAGCATTGTCATTCTTGTCACGGACATGTACATATGTACTGGTGGATGTAGAGGTGCGCACGTGTCATAGTAGAGGCGCACATGTAGCATGTACACGTACGTACATCAGCCAGTGTGTGAGAAAGAAAATACGGCCACGTACGTACATACGAGCGGTGTCTCGAACACCTACTCGCGCATATGTACGGCCATGGCTCGTGTACATGACTGGGTCGGAACGGACAAACTGCGTCGTTGTCGTGTTCATGGGGAGGCAACGGAATGCGTCGTGTTCATGGGGAGGCAACGGAATGTGTCGTGTTCATCAGGAGGCAACGGAACGCGTGGGAGCCAACCGGCTTGGACAGAACAGGCGATGGAAACAAGGCCTGGTGTACCGCAGAACGGAGGAAACGGCATTGTGTTCGACTAGCCACATTCGAAATGGAATCCTGTTCATCGGGAGGGGTATGGCGTACCGCAAAACGGAGGAAATGGACCTCCTACGGTCGAAATGGGGGTCCTGTTGATCGGGAGGGGTGTGGCGTACCGCAAAACGGATGAAACGGACTTGTGTTGGAGCGCTACGGTCGAAGTGGGGGTCCTATTCATCGGGAGGGGTGTGGCGTACCACAAAACGGGACTCCACGGGACACTGTTCATCTCCACCGTCGACCTCCTCCAGCCTCCACGGGCTACTATTCATCCACCGTCAACCTCCTCCACCCTCCACGGGCTCCTGTTCATCCAGCCTCCACCGCGCGCTACTCCACCGGCTCCTATTCAACCACCCCTCCACGGGGCTACTGTTCATCCATCCCTCCACCTTCTACTGTTCATCCAGCCCTCCGCGGGGTCCTGTTCATCAAGCCCCAACCGGCTCGATCGATCGGGGTCCTGTTCATCCGGAGGCAACGCCACGGGGTCCTGTTCATCCACCCCCACTGCTCACTGTTCATCCAACAACCCCCCCCCCCCCCCCCCGCAACACTCACTGTTCATCTAGAGGCAGCATCGATCGGCTTCATGTAGCAGCAGTAGCGAAGGAATCGCTCGATCGGGTTCAGTTAACAGCCATCGATCAATCGCTCGGGTTCAGTAATGCGTAGCCTGCAATACAACCGCTCGGGTTCAGTTAGAGCCAACGCCTCGCACACACGCGCGTACGTGTACGAGAGAAACGCGCATCGCTCGGCCCCCGACCACCCACCGTAACCGGGAGCTCGCCAAAATTTTCCTCGCCCTCACTTCTACCATGGTTTTTTCCGTCATGGACGGCCCAAAGAATGTCATGCAGCTGCGTCTCCGGCCCGCCTAGGACGAAAAGCCCATTTTCTGTCATGATTTTTTGTCACAGAAGTAGGAGCCCACCACATCTATGATGATACCGGGTTTTGTCACAATTATCGTCATAGAAGTGTCATAAGTATGACAGAAAAAAATTCATTCGGCCCAAAATGTCACGGATGTGTCTTTTTTTGTAGTGTGCTCAGCAGACCAACCTGGTGGAACGGACTGCTAAGCAGTTTGATGCTTCGAAACCGCCTGCTAAGCAGTCTGTATGTCCAGAACCGACTGCTCATCAGTCCTTCGGTCTGTAGTCACGTGATCAGCATACCAATGCGTCAGCATTTCCTGCTCAGCAAACCAACACGTTCGCATGGCCTCCTGAGCACACAGACAAGTTGGCACCACATGCACTGAAACCCGACATAGCTTCAACGCATGGTCAGCAGTCCAATGCCTCTGCTCCTACAGCCCAGCAGTCCGTCATAGTAGCACCGCCAGCTCAGCGGTCAGGCATAGATAAACCGTCTGCTAAGCAGTCCTTCAAAGCTTCACCGTCTGCTCGGCAGTCTACCTTGCAGCCAACCAGATGTTCTGCCAGAAATGCTTCAAGTACCAAGAAGGAAGTGGCCAAAAAGGTTACAGCCGCGAGGAAGCGAGGCGGGAGAGTGAAGAGGAAAGCAAATGATTGCCTCTTGCTTAAAGCAATCATCGTCCAGAACCAAATTAACAGCAGGTTGTTTGAATCGAGGAGTAATATTATTTTTGACAGCATGGATGATGAAGAAGTAAATTTGTTGCTTGCTAAAAGTAAAGTAGACATACTTGAAGCACACAATTACGTCCATGGCCAGCCATTTCTTGTTAGCGAATACTTTGATGAGTGCAGCTCCAGTTGCCGCGAGTTCCATGAATATTGCATGGATCAAATGTCAGCAAGTCATCATGAGTTGCTAGTCCACTACCATAGAGATCATTTCCGACACGATGTTGGTTCCATCAATGTGAGTTTCGAGGACTTACATCTCTTCTTCAACTTCAACGAGCTCGATGCCACTCTTGTTAGATGCCTGATTTTGTCAGTACTTAACAAACTCTGATCAACTTCTCCATACAAGGCTGTAAATGATAAACAACTAACTACATTTTATTCCTCTCAAGGGATTGAATGGGTAGAGAAGAAAAAGGGAGAGTGTATATTTTATAGATCCTGAATTAGCAAATGGCACATCATTACATGGTAAGGACATATGGGACTGGGTTGTTAACATGGTCGTCTGTCTCTTCGAAAACACGTCCCATGCAGAATCATTTCTTTGGCCATATCATGAACAGTAAGTCAAGTAAACAACCATGCATACACTGATTGTCTTTCATATTTCGACATAATTCGTAAGTTCATGGCTTTCTCAATATGTAGCCATCACTGGATATTGGTATTCATTGTTCCAAACTAGAACACAGTTTACTACATCGATTCTCTCAGAGAGTCAACAAACGCTCAGGATATAACGTATCTTCAGCAATTCATGGATAGGTAGTGAATTCTATGATGTTGAAATTAATTTGCATTCGTGTCTGGTTCAATAATTTATGTTGTCAAAATTCATCTTCATTTGCAGTGTGCTCGCATTGTGGAAAACTAAACCAGGGACATGTTCAAGAGGGAACTACCTCTGCAGCACAAGATAGTTTCTCCGGTAACACACCGAAATCCATTATTTTCGAAAATTTATCCAACAGTCTGCAAATACCTTTTCTAACACTAGTCAAATGTTCAAGCTTCTAAATAAACCTCTTTCTATTTTGTCCAAAGAAAACATAATACATCTAACATCGGTTAGGTTGTTCCTAACAGGACAAATACATGACTAATTCTGTACAAAAAAAATTAGTGTCCTTAGCAAGAAGCAAGGACCAACCTTTGTGGATACTATGTTTGCAGACACATGATCTCCATCTACAAATCTGCTGATAGTTGTGACGATCCTCATGAATTAGTACCATAAGTCTATCTTAATTAATATCTTCTACTCCACTCATATGGCACATTGTGATCTTATAGATACTGCATCTCATCTTAGAACCAAGGACCCCTGAACCGCTCCCGGCTGGTGAATTGCTAATGGTTCGGAGATTTGCCAGCAACTTCTTCCTGAATCACTACATCAATCCCACTTGTGATAATGAAAATTTCAGCATGCCTTCTCCTGAAACATTGAGTAAGAGTTAGCCGCTAAACATATACACATGGATACATTGTTTTCCATCTGATGAGGTCTTCGTATTTCATACACTATGATTAATTATGTAATGCATATATGTGTGGACAAATCATTGGAATTTAGCTACCATATGTTCAATTGCAATTGTTGCAAAATCTGATGAATGTTCTTCCTGTGGACACTATTTGTTCAATTGAATATTGTGGCGAATTTGCTTTTAGTGTTCCGACTCAAAATGGGATATTTTTGTTTATTTCTTCAATTGAATATTGTGACGAATTTGATTTTTGCGTGCCAAATCAAAATTGGATATTTTCGTTTATTTGTTCAATTGAATATTGTGGCGAATTTGCTTTTTGCATGCCGATTCAAAATGGGATATTTTTGTTTTAACATGGCAATTGCTCCGCACACGGTTCAACTAAATGAGTGTGTCTGATCCACATCGGAAAGCATACGTCAATCACAGCGGAACCATCGGTGATAAACAGTAGATCGCAAACGATTTGCAGTGCTACTACATGTGCGTAGACTCTCCAGAATTGTTTGTGATATCAAGTTATCACACACGAGAACTCGGAGTAAACCGTGCCCAATGTAAAATACTATCCCAGTCATAATTTTTTCAGGAAACGTGTGGGATCCCAAACGAAAAGCACACGCCACTCTTGCCGCAACCGTCAATGATACTCAACAAATCACAAACGGTCTGCAGCACATATATGTGTGCGAAGGGGCTCCTGAACCGTTTGTGATAGAACATTATCACAGACGGTAAAATGTTGGGAAACGTGTGCGATGGAGTCTTGCATGGCAGACTGGTTCCACAGAAAACTCGTGTGTGATGGGGCACATATCGCACATAGTTCATATGTTGGCCCGTGTGCCTTACATACTGTTTCCAAAACGATTCATTATGACACATCGTTTGGTTTCACTGCGTCATTAGAAACGTTTAATCACCGATCCACACGTTCGAAAGAATTTAGTGTGTGTCGCATCGCACACGATTACATTTTGCAAGGCCTCTGGATCAAGGTAGTCAGAGTCGGGATTCGGAGTCGGATCGATTTTCCTCAGACAGAATCGAGTCGTAAGATCGACTCGTGGAATCGAGGATTCTACTAGATTTACTGAAATAAGATATTTTGTATGCACACAAGAAATATATATGGGTTCTATAGAGTTTTGACACTAATTAAGGAGCAAAGAACGTACACATCAATGCTAATTGTATTCCACTTCTTTTTATGGCTAACCTACCATCTAGCTCGCATGTATGGAACATATATGATAGGGAAATATATAGAACATTTAAACCTTCAATGCATGAAATTTACTTAGGTTCTTTTTAGGGTGCGTGAATAGTAGATCACTTGTCTATCTGACCTGCAGTGCTAAACCTTGAAGGGTCTTGCTCTCCTTCTCCGATCAATCTTGAAGCAACCTCCTTTTCATGCCAATTCCATCTGTCGACAAGCCTGATCCTCAATTTCGATCTAGGGTTTTTGAGAGCTAGACTAAAGGTGTCAGCGGCTGAGCATTTGGGCTTGGGAGGGGAATAAGGGTCCATGAGGTATATGAAAAGGGCTTTGGATGATGGCATACTATTCTTCTACAACTTAACAAACGACTTAGATTAATTAGTAGAATTGGACATAGTCCATAGCATAGTAGGGATTGTGCAATTTTGTATAGGATTCTATGATTTGGATCGTGACTCAACATGGATTCTACATGATCCAGATTCATAGTGGGATTTGGATCGACATGCTTTCATAGGGTCGTGAAGTCATATGATTCTAGCAGTCGGGTCGGGATTCTGACTACCTTGCTCTAGATCATTGCTCCATATCCCTGACAGTTTCTGGGTCGTGTGGGAAGGACCCCCTATCGTCCACACTCACTTGGCAACGGTTCCAAATGCCGTCACAGAAAGGGGTTAAAAATCGTGTGTATAGCACTGACGCGTACCAATGCAAGTAAAGTTACCGATAGACGAAGACGAAAGAGGGGATGCCTTCCGGGGCATCCCCAAGCTTAGGCTCTTGGTTGTCCTTGAATATTAACTTGAGGTGCCTTGGGCATCATCAAGATTAGGCTCTTGCCACTCCTTATTCCATACTCCATCAAATTCTTACCCAAAACTTGAAAACTTCACAACACAAAATTCAACAGAAAATCTCATAAGCACCGTTAGTATAAGAAAATAAATCACCTCTTTTGGTACTGTTGTGAACTCATTCTTTATTTATATTGGTCGGTGTAATATCTATTGTATTCCAACTTATCCATGGTTCATACCCCCAGATACTACCCATAGAATCATCAAAATAAGCAAACAACACATAGAAAACAGAATCTGTCAAAAACATAACAGTCTGTAGTAATCTGGATAGTTCGAATACTTCTGTAACTATAGAATTTCTGAAAATTAGGACAACCAAAGAAATTCATTTATTAATCTTCTGCAAAAGGAGTCAGTATTTTATCACGCTTCTGTTAAAAATGAAAGTTATTTTCCTGGGCGCAAAAGTTTCTGTTTTTCAGCTAGAACAAATCAACTATCACCATAAGTTATCCCAAAGGTCTTACTTGGCACAAACACTAACTAAAACATAAAACCACATCCAAACAGAGGCTAGATGAATTATTTATTGCCAAACAGAACCTAAAAAGTAAAAGCAAAAATAAAATTGGGTTGCCTCCCAACAAGCGCTATTGTTTAACGCCCTTAGCTAGGCATAAAACACGAATAGATCTAGGTATTGTTATCTTTGGTATGCAATCCATAAGTCGCTCTCATAATAGATTTATAAGGCAATTTAATTTTATTTCTTGGAAAGTGTTCCATGCCCTTCCTTAACGGAAATTGAAATCTAATTCCTTCTTTCTGATCAATAATTGCACCAATCATTCTAAGAAAATGTCTACCAGGAATAATAGGACATGTACGATTGCAATCTATATCAAGAACAATGAAATCTACGGGCACATAATTCCTATTTGCAACAATCTTAACATCATTAATCCTTCCCATAGGTTTCTTAATAGTGGAATCCGCAAGATGCAAATTTAAAGAACAATCATCAAATTCACGGAAACCTAGCACATCACATAAAGTTTTTGGAATCGTGGAAATACTAGCACCCAAATCACACAAAGCATGGAACTCATAAACTTTAATCCTAATCTTAATAGTAGGTTCCCACTCATCATAAAGTTTTCTAGGGATAGAAACTTCCAATTCAAGCTTTTCTTCAAAAGATTGCATCATAGCATCAACAATATGTTTAGTAAAAGCTTTGTTTTAATTATAAACATGAGGAGAATTCAACATGGATTTCAACAAGGAAATATAATTTATTAAAGAACAATTATCATAATTAAATTCCTTGAAATCCAAAAGAGTGGATTCATTTCTACTTAAAGTTTTGACCTCTCCAATCCCACTTTTATCAATTCTTGCATCAAGATCTAAAAACTCCGAATCATTGGGATGCCTTTTAACTAAAGTTGACTCATCTCCAGTCTCATCTTTATTGAGATTTATATTGGAAAACAAAGATTCAATAGGATTCACATCAATCACTTTAAGATCTTCATCATTATTTTCGCGAAAACTAGAAGAACACGTTTTTACAAACCAATCTCGCTTAGCATGCATATTAGGAGTTCGTTTTTTGCACTCATCAATGGAAATTCTTATAGCTTTGAGAGACTCATTGATATCATGCTTGGGTGGAATAGATCTAAGTTTCAAAGAATCGACATCAAGAGAAATTCTATCCACGTTCCTAGCCAAATCATCAATCTTAAGTATTTTTTCTTCAATCAAAACATTGAAATTATTTTGTGAACTCATAAGTTCTTTCACTATTCTCAAAATCAAAGGGCATATTATTATAACTTCCATAAGAATTGTTGTAGGGATTACCATAATTATTAGAGTAATTACTAGCAAATGGCCTAGGATTAAAATTACCTCTATACGCGTTGTTACCAAAATTGTACCTACCAACAAAATTCACATCCATAGATTCATTATTATTGTCAATCAAAGTAGACAAAGGCATATCATTAGGATCAATAGAAGCACTCTTGCTAGGAAATAAGTCCATAAGCTCATCCATGTTTCCACTCAAAACATTAATCTCTTCAATCGCATACACTTTTTTACTAGTGGAAGATATTTCGATATGCCATTGAGAATAATTAACCATAATATTATCTAGGAGTTTAGTAGCTTCTCCTAAAGTAAGTTCCATAAAAGTACCTCCCGCGGCCGAATCTAAAAGATTTCTAGAAGCAAAATTCAATCCGGCATAATTTTTTGTATAATCATCCATAAATTCAAATCATGAGTAGGGCAATTTCGTATCATCAATTTCATCCTCTCCCAAGATTGTGCAACATGTTCGTGATCAAACTTCTTAAAATTCATAATCCCATTCCTAAGGGAGATGATTTTCGCGGGAGGAAAATATTTGGAAATAAAAGCATCTTTACACTTATTCCATGAATCAATACTATTTTTAGGCAAAGATGAAAACCAGGTTTTAGCACGATCTCGAAGCGAGAATGGAAATAGCTTCAATTTAACAATATCAGTAAACAAATTTCGTCTTTTGCATATCACACAAATCAACGAAATTGTTTAGATGGGATGCAGCATCTTCACTAGGAAGGCCAGAAAATTGATCTTTCATAACAAGATTCAGCAAAGTGGCATTAATTTCACAAGATTCTACATTAGTGGTGGGAGCAATCGGAGTACTAATAAAATCATTATTATTGGTGTTGGAAAAGTCACACAATTTGGTATTCTCTTGAGCCATTGCGACAAAGCAAGCAATCCAACACACGAGCACACACAAAGCAAACGAAGAAAACGAACGGAGGAGGGGCGAAGAAAAGGCAAATCTTTTTGAAAATCGTTTTAGAAGTGGGGGAGAGGAAAACGAGAGGCGAATGGAAAATAATGTAATGCAAGAGATGAGATTTTATGGTGGGTACTTGGTATGTCTTGACTTGGCGTAGATCTCCCCGGCAACGGTGCCAGAAATTCTTCCTGCTACTTCTTGAGCTTGCGTTGGTTTTTCACTTGAACTGGAAAGGGTGATGCAGCAAAGTAGAGATAAGCATTTCCCTCAGTTTGAGAACCGAGGTATCAATCCAGTAGGAGATAACGCGCAAGTCACGGAGTACCTGCACAAAAAATCTAACAACTTGCACCCAACGCGATAAAGGGGTTGTCAATCCCTTCACGGTTACTTGCAAAGGTGAGATCTGATAGAGATAGATAAACGATAAAGTAAATATTTTTGGTATTTTTGGTTTATAGATCGGAAAGTAAAAGATTGCAAAAAGAGTAAATCGGAAACTAATATTATAGATCGGAAACTTATATGATGGAAAATAGACCCAGGGGCCATAGGTTTCACTAGAGGCTTCTCTTGATAGCAAATAATACGGCAAGTGAACAAATTACTGTCGAGCAATTGATAGAAAACTGCAAAGTTATGACGATATCTAAGGCAATGATCGTGAATATAGGCATCATGTCCGTGTCAAGTAGACCAAAATGATTCTGCATCTACTACTATTACTCCACACATCGACCTCTATCTAGCATGCATCTAGAGTATTAAGTTCATAAGAACAGAGTAACGCCTTAAGTAAGATGACATGATGTAGAGGGATTAACTCAAGCAATATGATGAAAACCCCATCTTTTTATCCTTGATACAACAATACAATACGTGCCTCGCTACCCCTACTTTGTCACTAGGTGAGGACACCGCGAGATTGAACCCAAAACTAAGCACCTATCCCATTGCAAGAAAAACCAATCTAGCTGGCCAAACCAAACTGATAATTCGAAGAGAAATACAAAGATATCAAATCATGCATATAAGAAATCAGTAAAGACTCAAATAATATTCATATATAATCTGATCATAAATCCACAATTCATCGAATCTCGATAAACACACCGCAAAAGAATATTACATCGGATAGAACTCCAAGAACATCGAGGAGAACATGGTATTGAGAATCAAAGAGAGAGAAGAAGCCATCTAGCTACTAGCTATGGACCCGTAGGTCTGTGGTAAACTACTCACACTTCATCGGAAGGGCAATGGAGTTGATGTAGAAGCCCTCCGTGATTGAATGCCCCTCCAGCAGGATGCCGAAAAAGGTCCCTAGATGGGATCTCACGGGTACAGAAGGTTGCGGTGGTGGAAAAGTTTTTTCATGGATGCCTCTGTTGGTTTGGGGATATATGGGAATATATAGGCGCAAGAATTTGGTCAGGAGATGCATGAGGGGCCCACAAGGGTGGGGGCGCGCCCTACCCCCCTGGGCGCGCCTTCCGTCCTTGTGGCCGCCTCGTGGCTCCTCCAACTTCATCTCCAAGTCTCCTGGTTGTCTTCTGGTCCAAGAAAAATCATCGCAAAGGTTTTATTCCGTTTGGTATTCCTTTTCTGCAAAACTCAAAAACAGGGAAAAAATAGGAACTAGCACTAGGCTCTAGGTTAATAGGTTAGTCCCAAAAATAATATAAAATAGCATAATAATGCATATAAAACATCCAAAACAGATAATATAATAGCATGGAACAATCAAAAATTATAGATACGTTGGAGATGTATCAACTTATTAACCTAGAGCCCAATGCCAATTTTTGTTTTTCCCTTGTTTTTGATTTTTACAGAAAAGGAATACTAAACGGAGTTCAAACGGAAAAAACTTTTGCGATGATTTTTCTTGGACCAGAAGACACACGTAGGACTTGGAGAGGAAGGCAGAAGAGTCCCGAGGGTTCCACAAGCCCTCAGTGCATGCCTGGGGGGCGCCTGATACGTCTCCAACATATCTCTAATTTTTTGTTGTTCCATGCTGTTATTTTATCATTCTTGGATGTTTTACAATCATTTTATAACCATTTTATATCATTTTTTGGTAATGACATATTGACATAGTGTCAGTTGTTGTTTTCTGCATGTTTTTTTACATCGCACGAAATCAATACCAAACAGAGTCCAAACTCAGTGAAACTTTTTGTGGAATTTTTATGGACCAGAAGAGACCCAATGGGCCGGAGAAGCACCTAGGGGGTGCCACGAGGGGGGCACAACCCACCAGGGCGCGCCTGGAGGTGGGTTGTGCCCACCTCGGTGGACTCCCGCACCGCCTCTTTGCTCTATAAATACCCCAATATTACAGAAACCCTAGGGGAGTCGACGAAAATCAATTCCAGCCGCCGCAAGTTCCAGAACCACCAGATCCAATCTAGACACCATCAGGGAGGGGTTCATCGTCCTCATTGGTTCCTCTCCGATGATGCGTGAGTAGTTCATTGTAGACCTATGGGTCCGTAGTTAGTAGCTAGATGTCTTCCTCTCTCTCTCTTTTGATTCTCAATACAATGGTCTCTTGGAGATCCATACGATGTAACTCTTTTTGTAGTGTGTTTGTTGGGATCCAATGAACTTTGAGTTTATGATCAGATCTATATTTTTATCCATGAAAGTTATTTGAGTCTTCTTTGATCTCTTATATGCATGATTGCTTATAGTCTCGTATTTGTTCTTTGATATTTGGGTTTTGTTTGGCCAACTTGATCTATTTATCTTGCAATGGGAAGAGGTGCTTTGTGATGGGTTCGATCTTACGGTGCTTGATCCCAGTGATAGAAGGGGAACCGACACGTATGTATCGTTGCTAATAAGGATAACAAGATGGGGTCTATTTCTACATAAATAGATCTTGTCTACATCATGTCATCGTTCTTATTGTATTACTCCGTTTCTCCATGAACTTAATACACTAGATGCATGCTGGACAGCGGTCGATGTGTGGAGTAATAGTAGTAGATGCAGGCAGGAGTCGGTCCACTAATCTTGGACGTGATGCCTATATAATGATCATTGCCTAGATATCGTCATGATTATTTGAAGTTCTATCAATTGCCCAACAGTAATTCGTTTACCCACCGTTTGCTATTTTTCTTGAGAGAAGCCACTAGTGAAATCTGCGGGCCCCGGGTCTCTTCTTTATTATATTTGCCTTCGCGATCTATTTTTATTTGCTTTTATTTTCAGATCTATTAATCCAAAAATACAGAAATACCTTGCTGCAATTTTTATTTATTTATTCGCGTTCCCGCGCGATCTATTTATCCAATCTACTACAATTTTATCTATCTGTTTACCCGTGAGGGATTGACAACCCCTCTCTTACGTCGGGTTGCAAGTATTTGTTCTTTGTGTGCTGGAGTTGTTAACATGGTGTTGCGTGGTTCTCCTACTAGTTCGATAACCTTGGTCTCATCACTGAGGGAAATACCGACCGTTGTTGTGCTGCATCATCCCTTCCTCTTTGGGGAAATACCTACGTAGTTCAAGCAAACATCAGCGCCCCCTAGCTTGTGGGCCCCACGTGATTCCTCTAACCCTAATTCTTGGCCTATAAATTCAGAAATATTCCCAAATGACCAGAAGCATTCACCAAAATACTTTCCCGCCATCGTAACTTTTTGTTCCCGTGAGATCCCATCTTGGGGCCTTTTTTGGCATCCTGCCGGAGAGGGATTCGATCATGGAGGGCATCTAAATCAACTCTATTTCCCTTCCATTAAGCGTGAGTAGTTTACCACAGACCTATGGGTCCATAGCAAGTAGCTAGATGGCTTCTTCTCTCTCTTTGATCTTTAATACAATATTCTCCTCGATGTTCTTGGAGTTCTATCCGATGTAATATTCTTTTCTGGTGTGTTTGTCGAGATCCGATGAATTATGGATTTATGATCAGATTATCTATGAATATTATTTGAGTCTTTACTGAATTCTTATATGCATGATTTGATATCTTTGTATTTCTCTTCGAATTATCGGTTTGGTTTGGCCAGCTAGATTGGTTTTTCTTGCAATAGGAGAGGTGGTTAGTTTTGGGTTCAATCTTGCGGTGTCCTCACCCAGTGACAAAGTAGGGGTAGCGAGGCACGTATTGTATTGTTGCCATCGAGGATAAAAAGATGGGGTTTTCATCATATTGCTTGAGTTTATCCCTCTACATCATGTCATCTTACTTAAGGCGTTACTCCGTTCTTATGAACTTAATACTCTAGATGCATGCTGGATAGCGGTCGATGTGTGGAGTAATAATAGTAGATGCAGGCAGGAATCGGTCTACTTGACACAGACGTGATGCCTATATTCATAATCATTGCCTTGGATATCGTCATAACTTTGCGCTTTTCTATCAATTGCTCGACAGTAATTTCTTCACCCACCGATTTGCCTTCAAGAGAGAAGCCTCTGGTGAAACATATGGTCCCCGGGTCTATTTTCCATCATATATTTTCAGATCTATAAACCAAAAAACCCCCAAAATACCTTACTGCAATTTATTTACTTTTATTTTTTTACATTTTAGTAATCTTTTATATCTTTCTCTATCAGATCTCATCCTCGCAAGTGACTGTGAAGGGATTGACAACCCCTTTATCGCGTTGGGTGCAAGTGTTTGATTGTTTGTGCAGGTGCATAGATTAGAGACTTGCGTGTATCTCCTACTGGATTGATACCTTGGTTCTTAACCAAGGCAAATAATTATCTCTACTTTGCTGCATCACCCTTTCCTCTTCAAGGGAAAAACCAACGGAAGCTCAGGAAGTAGCACCGCGCCAAGAGCACCAAGGTAGTGGACGACAGCGAGGCCTAGGAAGGGAAGGACGCAGAGCCGGGGAAGATGCGACAGTGGATGCCCGCGGTGAGGGGAGTGCGAGGGTTGACTAGTTCGGCTGCGGTGTGAGGCTGACGTCACCGAAGAATAACAGGAGGTATGGGTGAGTAGAGGGATGGCATGGCCAGCGATGGCAGCATAGCTAGCCACGAAAGGCGAAAGCAGGTGGTCCTGTCGGTGCTGGTTTGGACGGCTAGAGCAAGAAGATCAGAGATTGAAGAAGTAACATCCAACGGCCACTTCTGCTAGAATCTTTTGTTGACTAAGTTAACAAAGCCCTGCGTACGTGTCAACTTAGTAGGCCCACAAATCAGCCTCTGAATCTGGCGGGTCCTAGCTAGCAGGGGGAGGAATCATTTTTCTTGCGCGTAATAAGGAGGTACTTCCTTCCGTACGAAGATGTAGCTCGTGGGTCCCAGCTGTCAAGGGGAGGAAACTTTTTTTCACAAAATAATAAGAAACTTCCTTGCGTGCGAAGATTGTAGCTGGTGGGTCCAACCTGTTAGGGGAAGGAATTATTTATTCCCGTGTAATAAGGAGGCACTAGCTTGCGTGCGAAGATGTAGCTGGTGGTTCCCAGTTGCCAGCCTCACCACGTACTCCACGTTGGCTCTCGTTGTTGACCATGCATCGTCGAGCGCACTACGGCGGTGGAAGACGGTGAGGCAAAATGGGAACGATCTGGAGTCATGGAAGAAGGGGCACTTGAGTCCCTGACGGAGGAGAGTACGAGGGACTGGTTTGGCTGCGGGGTGAGGCTACCGTCACCAGAGAATAACAGAAGATGTGGGTGAGTACATGTATGACTTGGCCACCATTGGGAGTAGGGTGGGGCGGCGAGGCTTACACGGCAGCACAACCGGCCACAGGAGGCAGATGCAGGCGCTGCAGTTGGCGATGGTTTGGACGGCTGAAGGAAGAGCAACTAGATAATAGATTGAAGAAGCAGGATCACCATTGGATGTCAATCCAACGGCTATCGTTGTCAGAATAATTTGTTGACCTTTTTGTTTTTGACCATTAAATCGTTTTGTTCACTAAATAGACAACAACTTGCATATGCTTTGTCCTAGTGGGCCAACAAAATCAGTTTCGAAAGCTGTGGTGGACATGTAGTCCATTTATTTAGGTTTTACGACCCATTTCATTTTGTTTGGCAATACATCTATTTCCTGGGCTTTGACTAAAAAAATAATCTATTTCCTGGGCTGGGTAATAATAATAATAGCCGATTTACTATTTATGAGAATTTACAGCGCATTTGATTATTTATTCGAATACACCTATTTATTGGGCTGGGTGAAAAAATAATATTACGGACATGCAGCCCATTTATTATTTCTGGTAACTTACAATCCATTTGATTTTCATAGAAATGGACTCATTTTCTGGGATGGGTGAAAGAACAATGTTGGTCTGAATTGAGCATTTCTTATAAAAAAATTAATACTGAGCTAGGAATTTTATAAAAAAATTAGATGGGCTTGGTAATCTTATCATATAAAAATTGAACTGAGTTGTGGATTTTTTTTCCTTTGGTAGACTATATACTGCATGTTGATTTTGATGTTAGTGCTTGTCACATTATGGACCATCTGGCATGCATGGTGCAAGGTAAGTAGGCAACCCCCACATTTTCCAAAGCCCTCAAGCGATACACAATTTTATCATAAGTTACATGCATGGAAGCTCTCAAACCGTAGCCAAATCATCAACGCCAAGCACATGTTCTGGTGGCCGCTTGTATAAGATGGACACCACCTGTGAAAGGTTTCAAGAAGCTAAAGGTAGATGGAGCAATGTCGAGAATTACCCGTATGGGTGCTTCAGGGCAGTTTGCAGGGACATGACCGACAACGATCTGGGAGCTCAGCTCTGGTTAGCTAGGGGGTGTATACCCTAGCATTTTGGAAGCTTGGGAGGTGATGGCGTTAGCAAAAGACCCCTCCCTTACCCACATTGTGATTGCTTCATATTGCAAGGAAGTGGTGGAAATATCAAGTCAGGTTCCAGTAGACAAAACAACAATATCATCAAAGAGATAGTCTTGATGACAGAGGACTTCATTTCTTGCTCCTTTATCTTCGAAGGAAGAGAGTCAAACATCAAGGTGCATAGTCTCATTAAACATGCTCTAGGTCTTTATGAAGGCGCCATCTTTGGCTCCTTCAACCTCCAGATCTCCAATGTATTCAAATAAACATTGTTACCAATTAATTTAATGGGGTGTGTTTCACCTCAGTTCTTCTGAGTATGAGTCCCTGGTTCCTTTGGTGCATGTCATGTGTCATGGGGTGCATTCAACCTTTCTATCAACCCGGGTATAGGGCTGGCCGGCCCAAGAAGGACATATGCAACAATTATCGTTATATGTCAATGGTAAGTATACAAGGCAGAGACAAATGCGATACATATATAATCACTTGCATATCGTTCATGAGAAACATCCTTTAAATAGTTAACCTAAATTTTCAGTTGTATTAGTTGCTTCGCTTCTCGACTGCAGTTGGTCTATTCAAATAGTTCACTTAACTTCGATTTTATGTTTCAAATGGTTCGCTTAACTTCCGGGCTGCAGTTGGCCTCTACGCTGTGTCAATGGCGCAACGGGTCATCTAGTAATAAGAAACAACCAAAGTTTCATAGCAAAGAAGAACACCATCAAGGTTGTGACATCTTGAAGAAGGATCTCTCTAGATCTCCGTCTTGGAGAAGGATCTCTCTAGATCATCAAGTTACCCTAAGGGAGAAGGATCTCTCTAGATCATCAAGCCCCCATCTCCACTTACAAATTAGGGAAGAACTACCTTAACTACTCTCTCTTACTTGATTGTGGATCCTGTGATTCCTATATGGATTTGTGGAAAGAGAACATGTGATTGGATCTTGTCTTGATTGTTTGTTCTTGCGATTTCTCTTGTTTCCTCTTGTTCTTGAGTTCTCTCTCAATTCAACCTCCAAATCATGGAAGATTGGGCAACCTAAGGCTTGTCCCTACATTATCTTGGTACCATGAGCATAGGTTCTCACACTTTGAAGTCGTATGCCCACCTTTCTAGGCTATTTTAGTTCATTCTTGCATAATTTCGAAAATTCCCCACAAAATTAGCCAACCAATTTTCTTGGATCTTGTGAGATTTGGTTGGGTTTGATTCATGGATGTGATGAGTTTATTATCAAGGAAATTGTTAATTAGTAGCTGCTCTATTGGATGGCGAGTATGGATTAATAGGCTAATCGGCAAGTTAATCAATTAATCAGATGATTTATTAGTTTATCAGCTGCTCGGTGATCCTACGAGTAGGAATTAATCGGCAAGTTAACTGGTTAACCGGATGAATTCTTGAACAAGGGATGAGTTACTTGTGGATCTAGCCTCCCATTGGCTTTCTACATATTTCCCCACAAATCCGACCCTCCCCGTTGAAAATTTTCCTTTTCCCATCAAATTCAAGACCCAAAATCCCCAAATCACCACGGTTTACCTGCCCTAAACATCCGGATTTGAACATGGACATCCGGACTCCAACTCGGACGTCCGACTACCCCTTGCTGCACTTGTTCAAAATTTTGTCCCAGGTTTTCTTTCTTGGGAATCATAGTAGAAACAAAAAAATCGTTCTACGAAACGAGACCATGATCATTATAAAGATGAATGCAAGGTTAGATCTGATCATTACCAACTTTGAGTTGCAGTGGAAGAAGAGTTGATGAAGATTGTTCTTGAAGTCCCTCGAACCGCCCCACGAACGGTCCCTCGAACAAAGATCAATAGCATGATCTCTCTATGGATTGCACGTGTACGAGATTGACGATCTGGCATCGCTTCCCCCTCCAGAACTAGGCATCAACGGAGAACTAGAGGAGGGAGGAGCAGCCTCGCGGCAAAAGAAGTTTTCTAAAGAATTAGAGAGAAAGAGGGAGAATCTCAATGCACATGATTTTTTTGTTCAAAGAGGGGGCACCCCCTTGAGTATATATAGGTGTAGGGGATGGGAGGACGACTTGGGAAAGAGGTACCCTCCCATTTTGGCACGGCACCATGGGGTGGGCCCTAACCCAAAACTCTAGCTGCTCCAAGATAGGCATGAGCGCCAAGGCTAAGGGGGGTACCCTAATGGGTCGCAAGGCCCATGCAGTTGCCCCTATAGGCAAGGCCTAGGGTGCCTCTTTTAATCCTAGGGGGGTCGGGAAAATTCTCGAAGCCCTCCTACATAATTAAACACTTTCCAAAGCTCTTTCCACCTTCCAGTTTTCTTTGAACACTTCTGCTTCTCTCTGAAAACAATTTTGATTATCACGGAAACTTTTTTGGTGATATTGTCCTAAGCTCCTAACACAAATAGTACATATCTCAAACTATTAAGCGTGTGACCCTGTAGGTTCGGTGAAATATAGACATGATCGAAATACCTTTTGTTCAATGATCAGCAACCGAACCATGGACATCCATATTGACCCTATACTCACACGAATAAATATCGAGTGAACCTATAGCTACCGTATGCTATTACTTTTGTTTCGTGATACTTTACACAAACCGAGGTGAGATATATCGACTTGCCCATGAGTCAAATGCATGATCACTATGGCAGTCTCCTTGTTACCACTTTTGTTCCCTTTTCCGGTTCTCGTGTTTTGACATCCCCGTGAGTCAAACACATGATCACTATGCGAGTCTCCTCGTTACTGGTTTTGTTCTCTTTTCTCGTTCTCGTGTTCCGGCATCCCCATGAGCAAATCATGTTGTGTATAGTGAGACGTTGATAGATGTGGTCACATCGAGAAGGCCCTAAGAATGTCTCTCCATCATCAGAAGAGAAAATCCTAGTCTCAAGCTATCAGGTCTCTTGGCATACATTTTCAATGAACCTGTAAGTTGTCGTTATGATCACCCTGTTACGGTTGACGTTAGAACAACCCCAAAGTGCATCATCCAGTATGAAGTGACTTGGTACTCCCATGGTCTAAGCAATTGTGCATATGTTATCTTTCTTGTGTTATGGACTTATGACGAAATCATCTCCTAGCATAACATACAATTTGGGCCAATTCAACACAAGTGTTCTTCTAGCATCATGTCCTCAATGTTGGCGGCATCATCATCACACTTAACTATGCTCATGATCAAGGAAACAAAACCATCATGCAACACTTGAGCTAGTCATAGATGCTAGACTAGAAATCTATTTTACTATTTATAATTTCACACATGCACATGAGTTTTTCTCTGAGCCTCTTGATTTCCACAGATTCAAGAATCACAACTGGTATGGAATAGAATATAAACATCAATCATAAACTTCAAAATAAATAATACTTATATTATTGCCTCTAGGTCATATTTCTAACATTTTTTAGGGAGTCTTCGAGTTTGATTTGGGGCGGCGAGGCGACAGCGTTGTCCCCGTGTGGGAATAATGTTCTTCCCGCTCTTTCCTCGTTCCTTTGGTGTGTTTTATTGTCAGTGGAGGGCGTGTGGAGCCGCGTCTTTCGGCGGGTCTTTCGGGATTCAGTTGGCTTAGGCTTCCGGTTGATCTACCCGGATTCAACCAACATTCATGGTCTTCAGAATTTCTACAGCCCCTTATCGGCATTTTCTTCTCTGGGGCGACAATTTGCTTTACATATCGCGACCGTCGGCGTCTTCTGGTCTGCATCGACGAGTTCCCAGCACGACTTCTACAAGCTCCTAGGTTTCAAAAAGTTTGCTATCTTAACGCAGAGGCCCGGAGGCGGCATCGAGCTATGCTCACGACATGCGGCCGGTGGATGCAGTAGGCTTCGGCACCTCAAGAATTTAAATGCAATTTTATTTTTTTGCATGAGTATTTCTATAACGGCATGTGCTACTTAATATACAACATAGGTCCTTTAAAATAACGGCAATGATAAATCCCGAACGTTCGGATTTTAAGCATGGCAACCTGAACGTTTTTTATGGCAACTTTAGTTCACGTGAGGTTGGCAAATATTGTAATTTTCTGACAAAAAATGAACTGGGACAAAGTTGCCATGTCTTAACAACTAAAGTTGTCATCTCGCGTCAACTAAAGTTGCCATGTGTAAAACATTCAGGATGAAATGCTTAAAATCCGAAGCAACGTATGCAATGTTACCGGGTCCAAAAATAATGTTTACATATTTTTTTCATCTCAGTGCCAACACACGTGAGTTCAACGGGTACTGGCATGTCAATGGATCGATGAAAACCAAACTGAAACCACATGACACACACATGCGATAAGCAATCCAAGCAATTAAAAAAAAAGGCAAACTGAAACACTGTCCCTCCCCAAAATTTGCCAGGCTTCCTTCCGTTCCGATTCGTGCCGACGCAACAGAAGGCCCCGCCTCCGGACGAACCAAGCCTGCTGCCCACTTCCTTCCGCGGCGACGTCTCCATCATTTCGCACTTGAGTCGCGCAAGTGGTCTCCGCGCCTCTCCATCATTTCGCACACAAGTCGTCGCCGCGCGTCCTGGATGACCCAAAACGGTTACCGCGCTACTGCTGTCAGAGCAGTTACCTACTCCACTCCTCAACGCTAATCTCTGATACAGTACCACTAATCACCCTCTTCGACTCCAATCCCCCCATACGCTAGTCCCGTCGTAGTCTCTGCGCGGATCGTCGATCGCCGTGATGTCGTCTTCCTCCCCGTCCTCGTCGGACCAGAGCGGGAACCCTAGCCCCCAGCCGCCGGCGCCAGCGGGGGTCCGGCCGGGAGCGGGGCCGGCGGCGTAGCCCAGGCGACGCTGCCGCGACGTCTTCTGGCTGGTCGTCTTCCTCCTCCACCTGCTCGTCTTCGGCGGGGCGCTCGCGCTCGCCGGCCTCAACCGTTTCCGCGTAGCCGACCGCTTCAACATCGACCGCTACGCCAACCACACCGCCGCCCCGCCATCCGCCGCAGTCGCGCCGCCGGGGTCGGATGTCGGCGTGTCCAAGGAGAAGGCGCTGCCCCCCGAGCTGACGGAGACGTACTGGAAGTACTACGGCGCTGCGGGGGCGGTGGGGATGCTGCTCGCGTGGTCCTGGCTGGCCGCGGCGGCCGGGAAGAAGGACGGGGGGAGGGTGCTCATGCGGGCCGCCGTGCACAGCCTCACGGCGTACCTTGCCGTCATCAGCGTGCTCTGCTTCTGGGGAAACCACTCCTTCTGGGGCGTGGCGCTCGCTGTAGGCGCTGCGCTCCACTTCCTCTACGTCATGTCAGTGATTGATAGGTACACTCAACCTCAACTGCATTTCGGAATTCCTTTGTGGATTCTGGCAATTTCATATAGTGAATTTGGACTGTATTGGGTGAGGACGTGACACCGACATTGAACAAGACAAGTAAATTTCTGCACAATTGAAGAAACCATGCTTGAGAATTATGTTAGGGGATTGATTCATGTCTGTTCTCATGCCCCCTTTCAAACAGTGTGAACGCCCTTGTGCGCATATGGCTGTATGCCTCCACTCTAGTGTGTGCAAGCAGTCCAGTGCTTTCTTTGGTGATATGCTTTGGAGTCTACGTGATTTGAACGGGAAATTCACAGTTTAAGCATTGTGCTGCTTTTGTTCGTAGTACCTACCAAATAATATAGCTGAACAAAAAACTATGGTTCAGGGAATCTTATCATCATTTGGGTGCATGCCTAAATGGTTAGCTTGCGAATAAGCAGGCTTCATTGATAGCTATATGTTTGAACGATTTACCGTCAATCTTGTTTCAATATTAATGTTATTATAGTTGTATGGAAGGAAAGCCAGTAAAATCAGCAAGTGTAGTATGGTGGAATAGCTGCACTGCCCCTATATTTGCGTACAAGTTTAATCAGTTGCATTGGACAAGTCAGTTGAATTTCATTTTAGCTTGTTTAACTATTGCTATATTGTCATTATTGGACATATGCGGGGTTGAGTTAGCATATTGGTATACTTTCCAAATGCAGCTTTGCTCAGTGGAACAAGTTGGTGCATGCATTCTTTAGGTGAAAGATGCATGTGGTGTAGGAGTTTACTAATTTACTAATAGGCCTGAATAGCGAATACTTGTATCTTAGCCTTAAAACTTGCATATAAATTGGGTGGATTGTGAAGCCAAAATATTTGGGCATGACAACAACATGCTATTGAGTTTTACCTTAGCGTGTAAACAATATCATAGTGGGATGAAGCCACGAAGTTGGTACTGGGTGTCTAACTGGCTATGCACATCAAACCAGTATCAAACTTGATGCTGATTTCTACTAGTAATCAGTAACTTCTCCCATTGATTTTGGGTGTATTATCTTGCACACTACCCTATATTAATCATATTAGCAGAAACTTGGAAGCAAGTGGTTCCTCTGTTATTGACCCAGTTAAGTCATTTTCTAACAGAGTAGATGTTCAGTTTTGTTCTAAAGCATCTTAAGTTTCTATTTAATATGAAAGTGGCATGGCAGCTTATTTGCAATTCATGACGGTCTCTGGAAGAAAGCTGTGGATCTTGTTTAGATTCAAAAGCGGAGAATTCTAGTGTAGATATCCTGTTAATCATTCATGCCATCCTTGGATCAGGATATATCTTTTTCGCTATAATCATGTATTGGGTAGTTTGCTTTGTCAGTTGATCTTTTTTTAGGAAGAAAACATCATGCCTTTCTTTTTTGGATGACTGTTGTTCCGAAGGTTCTGCTGGGAGATAATCTTTTCCGCATGTATTTGATAACAACATGGAACCTCAGTTAGACAGTTTTTTTTTTCTTTTTTAAAAAAGGAGGTTGGAACCCCCAGCCTCTGCATCTCAAATTCTCAATTTAGTCTCAGAGTTCCTGCTGTACTAGAAGATATTCTGTCCATTAGCTGACTTCTGCTTGATCGCAGTATTGTTAATTTCCTTATTGCTGTTTTAATTATGTGGTAAAATAAAAAAAAGAACGATTTTATTCTCATGAAGTCATGAGTAATATATTTGTTGAAAACTAACCTTTTTTTTGCTAGATTTCCATTTACAATGCTAGTACTGCAAAAGGCAATAAAGATGGTCTGGGAACTTCCAGATGTGATGAGAGTAGCATATGCATTTGTACTGGCAATGCTTTGTTGGATGGCATTATGGTCCTTCGGAGTTTCTGGCATTGTTGCTATGCCCATACCGAATTGTGGGCAATGGTGGCTTGTTCTGGTGAGGGCAAGTTGTTGCCATTATTCTATGTTGGATTTCAATGTTTTCTTTGCTTTTAGATATTTTCTAATAATTATCCTGCAATTTGCAGGCTTTATCAGTCAGTTTGTTTTGGACTGGAGCTGTCCTTAGTAATACAGTCCATGTCATAGTATCAGGAATGGTGTTCCTTGTTCTCATTCATGGTGGACAAGCTGCTGCGTCGATGCCCCCCAAACCACTTCTAAAGTCACTTCAGTATGCTGTTACAACTTCTTTTGGAAGCATTTGCTATGGATCACTCTTTACGGCTGCCATTAGGACTTTACGTTGGGAGGTCTGTGACTTACTGGCTAGAGTTAGCTGGGGTGAAATTTTATCAATTAATTGCCTGCCATTTGTTTACTCCTTTTCATTCTTTATATTTAATTTCAGATTAGAGGAGTTCGTTCTAAAATTGGCAACAACGAGTGTCTTCTGTGCTGTGTTGATTTTTTCTTTCATATTGTGGAGACGCTTGTTCGTTTCTTCAACAAATATGCATATGTACAGGTCAGTTGCAAATATGAGTTTATCTATTTAGAAGTTCTCAGGATGTATAAGATATCAAGTTAAAAGAGTCTGTTCTCTGTGTTTTGCAGTTTTGCCATGCATATTTGTGCACTATGTTTTTTTTCATGTTTCCTCAAACTATAGCAGCTTCGCATGAAAACTGGGCCAGGGAAGCCTGCCCCCAACGGCCCATCGGGACAAGCGGTTCGACACAAATTTAATTGCTCAAGATGTATTATGTCGTTACAATAGCATACACCTTTGCAAGTTTTGTTAGCATTCCAGTTTATAGGAAAAATTTAAATCTTGATCCAAAATTGCCTCTGTTGTAGAGTTGCAAATATGCTAACTTGTGGTGCTAAGCGTGTTCATGCTAGAAATAGCTTGTTTTCTAGACATGCTAAAATTCCTACCGATAAATGATTCTGTTTGAAAAGATGTTGTACTACTACTCCCTATTTTATATGAATCTAGTATTAAAATGGGTCGGACCATGTTACCCAAGGGGATATGAGGCCAGTCACCACTGGATCATTGGGCAGGCATCATGTCCCTGAAGAAAGCAGAGGGGCCAACGGGTACCGGGTCTGGGCCAGAGCGGGTCGGCTCATTCCCGTCCTTAGGAATCTTGATACCCAAAGCATGTGACTGCGAAGCAAATCGCTGATTTTGTTCTTTTCGAATTGGTAAAACTTTGTATGGAGAAATGATTTGTTCCTTCATAGTATTGGTTATTGATATCAATCAAGTTGCTGATCATTATCTAAACAATGGTTTCGGGCTTACTACTGCATTATACACTTGTATCACACTGTTTTTCACTTTCAGATAGCTGTCAACGGACAGAGTTTCAATCGTTCAGCTAGGGATGCTTGGGAGCTGTTCCAGTCGACTGGCATTGAAGCACTTATTGCTTATGATTGTTCTGGTGCTGTTCTTTTGATGAGCACAATATTAGGTGGGTTAATTACAGGAACTTGTACTGGTGTTTGGACATATTTCACACAACGTGATAAAGCAATTATGGTTGGCTCGACCTCTATGCTGATTGGCATGATACTGGTAAGTGCTTACATGAGTATCCGGTTTTGATTGAAGTGTTTTAGAAAAGGGGCCTCCCGGATTATGTATTTTTCTTGCAGTAGAAACTCCTAGGAGCTGCATGACTGAATTTTATGAATAGTACTCCCTCCGTTCCCAAGTATAAGTCTTTCTAGAGATTTCAACAAGTGACTACATACAGAGCAAAATGAATGAATCTACACTCTAAAATATGTCTACACACATCCGTATGTTGTCCATTTGAAATGTCTAAAAAGACTTATATTTAGGAACGGAGGGAGTATCTATTATTGATATTTCGAGTTAAATATTTCCTGCAGAGTTTATTCAGAACTGAGAGCCGCTTTATTTTGCAGGTTGGGCTAGCTGTCGTGGTTGTTGAAAGCGCAGTTACATCAATATACATATGCTATGCTGAGGACCCTCTTCTAATTCAGAGATGGGATCCTGAATTTTTTGAGCAAATGTCAGAAGCACTGCACCAGCGACTGCAGTACCGAAGCTCCAGAGCCCGCCAAATACTGAACGGTCGGCTTGATCATTTGCCAGATACATCAAGTATTTGAATCTCATGTCAGATACGTCATTTTTGTCAAACCATTGAACGGGCAGCAGCCATTTCCAGAACAAGTTGTTTTGGATCCTCCTGCCATGAAAATATAGAGAACGAAGTGCCCCAGCAATCTTCGAGGCCTTCAAAAGCAATATTCCCTAGCAGGCAGTCGTATGTACATTCTTTTCTTCTTCTTTGCGTGGGGTATGTTCATAATTATGTAAATTTGCAGCATTTCAGGGGGAAACAGAAAAAGAACTTCAAATCTGTTTCAGGTCTTGGGGTTTATTTGACTTTTTTTTAACACGGTATATAAAGGCAGATGCATACACGCACATTCTTTCAATCAATCCTGTGAACGCACGTCCGCACACCCTCCCTCTTTGAACACCCTACCTCTTTGAGGACCTTCGAGTACAACATTTTTTTTAAAGGAAACGAGTACAGCATTTTAAGATTAACGAAGTCGATACAAGTGCATTTGTAGTTGACGGGAACATCTTCTCCTATCGAATGTGCATGACCGATAGGCCTGAAATAAATTCTGGAAAATATGACCAACTTGAACCTTAATGAATCGGTTCCGCGATAAGGGCGTGTTAGAAAATCAGCCTCACCATGGGTCTTTTCCTCTTGGCGAGCCAAACGAAAATGAACTCTCACTCAGGCACATAAGAGTACTTTCGACAGACTCTTTCAACTGAACGCGCATTGTGAAAATTCTGAAATAAACTTAGAAAAATAAAAGCATTAGGACTTGAATCCCTGATGGGCCGGGTATACCATTGTTCTTCTAACCATCAAATCATAGATTGGTTTGCATATATACAAGAGCACTTTCTGCTCATATTGTGCATGTCTATATATACAAGGGTACTTTCCCTTGGAAAAATAAATATACAAGATAACTGCTCACAATTGTGCACGTCTATTTTCCTTGGAGATATATTGAATAACTAAGAGAATGACGACCCGTCAAAAAAAAAGAGAATGACGATAAAGGGTTTCCCACTTTATATTATAAAGCAACGACCAAGCACACGATACATCAAGCACGTCGGGGCTGCGACACAACCAAGCCCAAAGAAAAAGAAAGAAATAAAAAAGAGAAAAATGCCAACACCGGCAGATCGGCGAAGATGAAGAAGACCGAAGCCGCTGCGCCCACCGAAGAAGTCCCACCGCGCTCCTAGCACTCCGAAGCATCGCCCGAGCAACACCTTCAACAAGGAAAACGACGACAACACCGTTGCTGCCCAGACGAGTCTGAGGGTCTCCCCTGGTACACGGGGACAGTGGGGAAGGGGTACACCCGAAGCCCTCCAGGAAGGAAAGGCGACACCCGTCGGCGTCACTGCATCGGTGCCGGACAAGCCGAAAGGGATTTCTCCCGACCCCAAAGAACCATCACCGCCCCGCCAATCCGGAGTGCTCCACCCAACTTCCGCCCACGAGCATGTGTCACCACGGCTACATCATCCTCCGCAACGCCTCACCATGGTAACCAGCACGAGGCCTAGAGGAAAGAGGAGGGGACGACGAGACCGGGGGCAGCAGCAACATAGTCGAACGGGGGAGGGAACAACCTTCGCCGCCCGCATGGCAACCGACCGGGCGCGACGGCGAGGAACACACCAGGCCCCTAATGGCCCAGCCGAGTCCGCGAAGTCCCTGCCTACGTGTTGCAGAACGCCCAATGACCTCACCGCCGTGCCAGGAGACCACTGCCGCACCACCTTGACCTCCAGGGAGCCGCGCCATCATGGAAGAAACAACCGGCTCGCCCTGACCCAGATGGGGCTCAAAGGGCCCAGATCTGGGCCGAGGGGCGCCGCTGGTGAAAGGGATCGAGAAGAGGTGTCTAGAGGGGGGTGATTAGACACTAAGTACCAAAAGTTGTAGTTTTTTTAACTTCTTTAAGTTGGAGTGGAGTTTAGGCACAAGTTTAGCAATCACAACACATATCAAGCAAGCATGCAAAGAGTATATGAGCAGCGAAAAGTAAAGCATGCAACTTGCAAGAATGTAAAGGGAAGGGATTGGATGATTCAAACGCAATTTGGAGACATGGTGATTTTTGAGCCGTGGTTCCGATAGGTGGTGCTATCGTACATCCACGTTGATGGAGACTTTAACCCACGAAGGATAACGGTTGCGCGAGTCCACGGAGGGCTCCACCCACGAAGGGTCCACGAAGAAGCAACCTTGTCTATCCCACCATGGCCGTCGCCCACGAAGGACTTGCCTCACTAGCGGTAGATCTTCATGAAGTAGGCGATCTCCTTGCCCTTACAAACTCCTTGGTTCAACTCCACAATCTTGTCGGAGGCTCCCAAGTGACACCTAGCCAATCTAGGAGACACCACTCTCCAAGAAGTAACAAATGGTGTGTTGATGATGAACTCCTTGCTCTTGTGCTTCAAATGATAGTCTCCCCAACACTCAACTCTCTCTCACAGGATTTGGATTTGGTGGAAAGAAGATTTGAGTGGAAAGCAACTTGGGGAAGGCTAGAGATCAAGATTCATATGGTAGGAATGGAATATCTTGGTCTCAACACATGAGTAGGTAGTTCTCTCTCAGAAAATGTATGCTGGAAGTGTAGGTTCGTTCTGGTGGCTCTCTCCACGAATGAAGAGGAGGTGGAGGGGTATATATAGCCTCCACACAAAATCTAACCGTTACACACAACTTGCCAAACTCGGTGGGACCGAATTGATAAACTCGGTCGGACCGATTCAGCAAATCTAGTGACCGTTAGGATTTTCGGTGGGATCGACATGCAACTCGGTAGGACCGATATGGTTAGGGTTAGGGCATAAAGTAATCTCGGTGAGACCGATTACACAAACTCGGTGGGACCGATTTTGGTAATAAGCTAACCAGAGAGTTGGTCAGGCAAACTCGGTTTGATCGATTACACAAACTCGGTAGGACCGATTTTGGTAATAAGCCAACCAGAGAGTTTGTATTGTAATCTCGGTAGTATCGATTGCTCAAACTCGGTGAGACCGATTTTGGTAACGGACATACACAGAGAGATTACAATCCCATCTCGGTGAGACCAAGATCCCTATCGGTGAGACCGATTTGCCTAGGGTTTGTGGCAGTGGCTATGACATCTGAACTCGGTAGCGCCGGAATGGAAAGAATCGGTGGGGCCGAGTTTAGACTTTTTGGTTTAGGACATATGTGAATGTGGTAAAGTAGTTGAGGGCTTTGGAGCATATCACTAAGCACTTTGAGCAAGCAAGCCATTAAGCAACACCTCATCCCCTCTTGATAGTATTGGCTTTTCCTATAGACTCAATGTGATCTTGGATCACTAAAATAGAAAATGTAGAGTCTTGATCTTGGAGCTTGAGCCAATCATTTGTCCTTAGCATCTTGAAGGGGTTCCACATCCTTTTAGTCCATGCAACTCCATTGTTGAACTTGTCTGAAACATACTAGGTAAAAGTGTTAGTCCAACAAGAGATATGTTGACATTAATTACCAAAACCACTCAGGGAGCACTTGTGCTTTCAATCTCCCCCTTTTTGGTAATTGATGACAACATACATCAAAGCTTTAAATAAAGATATAAAGAATAACGAGTAAAGCTTTGGAAAGACATGTAACATGCATAGGCTCCCCCTACATGTGTGCAATCATGTGAATATGGAATATAGGAGCATGTGAATGCATAAGCATGACAGAGAAGGCAATGTGTTACATGTATCTTGGCTATATGCATCAGAGCAAATGATGTGAATATGGGAAATGTACCTTCATGCTCATGAGTCCTTCTTGCAAACAGTATGTACATCAACAAGAATTCCTCATGCACATGACTGTGATGCATATACTTACCTTGTGGTCTTGAGTTGGCTTGGGATGGAATGAACCTGTGAAAATAAGGTTAGATAACACAGATGCACTTACTAACCAGAACAAACAGAAAGAACCACAAGAGTACCAAGACTGGGATGACATGTTGAGAGTGAGTACCAAGTATCACATTGAATATAGACATGTCCCCAGAGGTAAAGATGTGCAATGAATTTTGAGACTTTCTTTCCCTTAGATGTCTTGCTCCCCCTGAATCATAGAAATGGGATACTGGGAGAAGATAGGGAACAGAAAATCAGAGCAAAATGCAAAATCATGCAAAATCAAAGCTCATATAAAGTAAGCACATATGAACATGTCTTTCCCCTCAAGAAGACATGTGGCATCTCTCCTCTTGAACGCCAAGCATCTGGGATCCTTGAGGATTACTCTCTTCTTGAGTATTCTCTCTCCCCCTGGAGATATCTCTCTCCCTGTTGAAGTATATCTCTCTCCCCCTATTGAAGTGATTAAGCTTTGATGTTATCTCTATCTCCCCCTTTGACATCAATTTCCAAGAAGGGCCTTCTGGAATTTGTCGTGAATGGGTTTGGTCTTTGAGTCACAACACAAAGTAATGATAAAAATGTGATGCTTGTAGAGGACAAGATTCATTGAGTGGAGCTGGATCCAAAGTAAAGCAGGAAAAAATGGCAAAGTGGTTTTCCTGTAGTGAAATCGGTGGCACCGAGTTGGATGCTTCAGTTGTACCGAAAGGATTCAGACGGACCGAGGGCATCAAATCGGTGAGACCGAGTTCATCGCAGAGAAAACATTTGTCACCCCAGCTGACTAGACAAGTAAGATCTCACAAGGATTTGCAAGGAATTAACTGAAAGATTTGCAATGAATTGGATGCACAGAATAGAAAGAAAAGAAATCTAGATGAAGGTTTTTTTGAAAGGGGAAACAAATATGCATGAGACAAATGCAAGAGCATAGAAAAAGAACATGCGAGAACTTCATCTAGAAATGGTCGGCGACAAAGTCACCTATGTTAGAGTATATTGACTTAGGAGTCAAGTGAGATCACTTGATCATAGGTCATACTCATCGTTTAAGCTCAAAATGGGGTTACCATTTTTTGTTTAAGCATCTTGATGTATTCACATCTTGTCGAGTTGCTTTGACTCATGACTTGGAGTAAAGCTCCTCTAAGATGGAATAACATACCTTGGGTGGTGGTGTTGATCATGATCATGTAGTTGAACTTGTGTGGGTTGCTCAAGGTTGATGTAGCTCATCAAGAGTTGGGAGCACCACTTGGAATTTGAGTTCATCTTCCTACATGGGTTAGTTTTTGCAAGGAAGAGGACTTGTGTATCCAAAATAACAATCATGAAACTCAACATAGAATTTTTCAAAGGATATGTTTAAATGGTTTTGTGCTTCCTTGTCTTCAACCACCATGGTGTAGAGACTTGGTGATGTAGAGATTGCTCAAGATGTGAGTGAGTTGCAATCTCATAGACTTAGATTCATCCAAGTACCTACATGGGTTAGATAACATGCAAGGTGCAAATATATCCAAGACATAAGATTGTCAATCATAAGAGAAATATCAAGGATCAGTTATAAGCTCATGTCTTGCATGTATCCAATGGAGTTGCTACTCCAAGTTTGAAGCATCAATGATGTTCAATTCACCTCTTAACCTGCAAAACACTCTCTCATCAAGTGGTTTAGTGAATATATCTGCTAATTGCTTTTCGGTGCGAACATGCTTAAGATTAATGTCACCCTTAGCAACATGATCTCGAATGACATGATGACGAACTTCAATATGCTTAGTTCGAGAGTTTTGCACGGGATTGTGAGCAATCTTAATAGCACTTTCATTGTCACAAAGTAATGGAACATGTTTCACATATATCCCATAATCTTTAAGAGTTTGGGTCATCCAAAGTAATTGAGCACAACATGAACCAGCGACAATGTATTCCGCTTCGGCGGTGGATAAGGATACTGAGTTTTGTTTCTTGGAAGACCAAGACACAAGAGATCTACCAAGAAATTGACAAGTACCCGAAGTGGACTTTCTATCAACCTTGTCACCGGCATAGTCCGAGTCGGAGTAGCCAACAAGATCGAAGGAGGCCCTCTTAGGATACCAAATGCCAAAATTTGGTGTATGGATTAAGTATCTCACTATCCTTTTCACGGCCTTAAGATGACATTCTTTAGGAGCATCTTGATATCGTGCACACATGCACACACTTAGCATGATATCGGGACGTGAAGCGCATAGATATAACAATGAACCAATCATAGAGCGATAAACTTTTTGATCGACCGGTTCACCATCTTTGGTCAAATCAAGATGTCCACTAGTAGGCATGGGTGTAGTCATACCTTTGCATTCTTGCATATTGAACTTCTTGAATAAGTCCTTGGTGTACTTTGTTTGAGAGACGAAGGTACCTTCCTTAGTTTGCTTGATTTGCAAACCAAGAAAGAATATGAGTTCACTCATCATAGACATCTCAAACTTTTTCGACATTACTTCCCAAACTTTTCACTAAAATGAGGGTTAGTAGAACCAAATATAATATGATCAACATAGATTTGGCACACAAATAGTTCTCCATTGACCCTTTTAGTAAAAAGAGTAGAATCTATTTTTCCAATTTCAAAGCCTTTTTCAATAAGAAACTTGGTCAAGCATTTATACCACGCTCTAGGAGCTTATTTAAGACCATAAAGAGCTTTGTGAAGTTTGTAAACATGATTTGGTTTCTTAGGATTAACAAAGTCGGGAGGTTGTTTAACGTAAACTTCCTCCTCTATTTCACCATTTAGAAAAGCACTTTTAATGTCCATTTGGTACAAGGTGATATCATGATGATTTGCATAGGCAAGTAAGATGCGAATGGACTCGAGTCTAGCAACGGGAGCATAAGTCTCACCATAGTCCATACCTTCGACTTGTGTGTAGCCTTGGGCGACGAGACGTGCTTTGTTGCGAACTACTTGTCCATCTTCATCTTGCTTGTTGCGAAACACCCATTTGGTACCGATGATGTTGTGGTTGTTGTCGGGCTTCTCAACCAATGTCCAAACTTGATTTCTCTCAAAGTTGTGTAGCTCTTCATGCATGGCATTTATCCAATCCGGATCTTCCAATGCTTCTTCAACCTTCATAGGTTCAATGCTAGAGATGAATGAATAGTGTTCACAAAAGTTAGCCAAGCGAGTTTTAGAGCGAGTGATTCTCCCAGTTTGGATGTCGTTGTAGATTTGCTCGACGGGATGGTCTTTAGCAATTCTTGCTCGAACTCATGAAAGCTTTTGCTTGGGTCTTCGTTGAACATCTTCTTCTTCTTGTTCTTCTTCTTGGCCTTCTTCATTGTTGGCGTTGTCGTTCTCTTGTCGTGGTGGAGAAGGAGGTTGTTGACGTTCGTCTTGGAGCACTTCCTCGTTTTCTTCATCTTGGTGTGTCCCACTTGTGAATGCTTCCATATCAACTCTTGGTTCACCTTGTCATGAGGTAGAAGCTTCCACTTGGACGGACGAGGTACTCTCCTTCACTTCCGTTGGACGAATCTTGCCAATAGACAAGTCTTGGATTGCTTCCGAAGGATCTTTGTCTCCTACATCAATTGGCAATTGCTCTACTTGCGAGCCGTTAGATTCATCAAACTTCACATCTACCGTTTCTTCAACCTTTCGGGTGAAATTGTTGTAGACACGGTATGTGTGAGAGTTTGAGCCATAACCGAGTTGGAATCCCTCATGAGACTTAGGAGCAAATTTAGAACGACGATGCTTATCAAGAATGTAACACTTTGAACCAAATACTTGAAAGTATCCAACTTGGGGTTTGTTACCGGTGAGGAGCTCGTATGCCGTCTTGCCGAGTAGCTTGTGAAGATACAAGCGATTTGTTGCATGACAAGCTGTCTCAACCGCTTCCGCCCAAAAGTGCTTCGGCGTCTGGTATTCATCAAGCATCATTCTCGCCATTTCAATGAGCGTTCGGTTCTTCCTCTCAATGACTCCATTTTGTTGAGGTGTGTACGTAGCCAAGAACTCGTGTGAAATCCCTTCTTCGTCAAGAAAGGTGTCCACGTTTGCGTTCTTGAACTCCGTTTCGTTGTCGCTGCGGACCTTCTTGATCTTCACTTCAAATTGATTTTGGGCCTTCCTAGCGAAGTTTTTGAAGATCTTTTGAACCTGCGATTTATCATCGAGAAAGAACACCCACACGTAAATCTTGAAAAATCATCAACTATAACTAGACCAAAAAAATTTCCACCGAGACTTTTGTAGGCGTTGGGACCAAAGAGATCCATATGGAGCAGCTCGAGTGGCCTCCTTGTGGTCATGATGTTCTTCACGGGATGCCTTCCTCCAACCTGTTTACCTGGCTGACAAGCGCTGCAAAGTCTATCCTTATCAAATATGACATCGTTAACACCAAGGATATGATTTCCTTTAATAAGCTTGTCAAGGTTTCGCATACCAACATGACCTAATCGTCTATGCCATAACCAACCTTTAGAGGATTTAGCAATAAAGCAAGTTCTAGGTTGAGCCTTTTTAGTGAAATCAACAATGTATAGATCACCTCTACGCACACCAGTAAAGACCATTTTATGATTATCTCTATGAAACACTTGGCAATCTACTTCAGCAAATAGGACATTGAAACCGAAATCAGCAAGTCTAGATACTGAAAGTAAGTTCTAGCCAAGAGATTCAATGAGCATGACATTTTGTATGGAGCTATCATGTGATATGGCCACCTTACCGAGGCCAACCACCTTACCCTTTGAGTTGTCACCGAAAGTGACATACTTTCGAGGACCATCGTTTTCAGCAAGCTCATGAAACATGTCTTTATCTCCGGTCATGTGATCGGTACATCCACTATCAAGAACCCATTCCTTTCCTCCCGCCATATATCCCCGAAGATTTGCCATAAGACCAAAGTGTCTCATTGCATCATTAAGATCGAAGTCACTATCATCATCCTCATCATAGTATCCATGTTCAACTTCGTCATGTGGTGGATCATATCCTAGAGAGGGTAATTCGTTAGAGTGATTTTGACGATGATCTTGCTTATGAATTTTTATAGCTTTGGAAATAATATCACTAATAATTCCAACATCTCCTTTGGCACGCATAAGGTTTGTAATCTCAAACAAACAATCACCAAACATAGGATCACTAGAATTCATCTTACTCAAGGCAATAGACTTATGAAGAATTTCATCAAGATTTTTCAAGGAATAATTTGGAAAGAGTTCCTTAAGAAATTTCCATAAGGTGTAGGCACACTTAAGAGTAGGCAAACATCCAATCAAGTTTCTAGGCAAGCCTCTAATGATAAGTTCGGCAGTTCTAAGATTGCGAATCATGTCAATTGACTCATCAAGGGTAGGATGCATAGGATCAACATGAGGTGCACAAGGGCTAGCAATGTACTTGTTCAAATGATATTGATTGAAAATCACAAGCATCTCATTTTTCCACTCATGAAAGTACTCTCCATCAAGAATAGGCACTCTATGTCTAAGACTCCCAATAGTAGACTCATCCATCTTCCTCCAATGGTGTTTAAACCAAAGCAATAGAGACCAAAGCTCTGATACCAATTGAAAGGGATCAAGAAGAGGTGTCTAGAGGGGGGTGATTAGACACTAAGTACCAAAAGTTGCAGTTTTTTTAACTTCTTTAAGTTGGAGTGGAGTTTAGGCACAAGTTTAGCAATCACAACACATATCAAGCAAGCATGCAAAGAGTATATGAGCAGCGCAAAGTAAAGCATGCAACTTGCAAGAATGTAAAGGGAAAGGATTGGAGGATTCAAACGCAATTTGGAGACACGGTGATTTTTGAGCCGTGGTTCCGATAGGTGGTGCTATCGTACATCCACGTTGATGGAGACTTCAACCCACGAAGGATAACGGTTGCGCGAGTCCACGGAGGGCTCCACCCACGAAGGGTCCACGAAGAAGCAACCTTGTCTATCCCACCATGACCGTCGCCCACGAAGGACTTGCCTCACTAGCGATAGATCTTCATGAAGTAGGCGATCTCCTTGCCCTTACAAACTCCTTGGTTCAACTCCACAATCTTGTCGGAGGCTCCCAAGTGACACCTAGCCAATCTAGGAGACACCACTCTCCAAGAAGTAACAAATGGTGCGTTGATGATGAACTCCTTGCTCTTGTGCTTCAAATGATAGTCTCCCCAACACTCAACTCTCTCTCACAGGATTTGGATTTGGTGGAAAGAAGATTTGAGTGGAAAGCAACTTGGGGAAGGCTAGAGATCAAGATTCATATGGTAGGAATGGAATATCTTGGTCTCAACACATGAGTAGGTAGTTCTCTCTCAGAAAATGTATGCTGGAAGTGTAGGTTCGTTCTGATGGCTCTCTCCACGAATGAAGAGGAGGTGGAGGGGTATATATAGCCTCCACACAAAATCTAACCGTTACACACAACTTGCCAAACTCGGTGGGACCGAATTGATAAACTCGGTCGGACCGATTCAGCAAATCTAGTGACCGTTAGGATTTTCGGTGGGACTGACATGCAACTCGGTAGGACCGATATGGTTAGGGTTAGGGCATAACGTAATCTCGGTGAGATCGATTACACAAACTCGGTGGGACCGATTTTGGTAATAATCTAACCAGAGAGTTGGTCCGGCAAACTCGGTTTGACCGATTACACAAACTCGGTAGGACCGATTTTGGTAATAAGCCAACCAGAGAGTTTGCATTGTAATCTCGGTAGTACCGATTGCTCAAACTCGGTGAGACCAATTTTGGTAGGGGACACACACAGAGAGATTACAATCCCATCTCGGTGAGACCGAGATCCCTATCGGTGAGACCGATTTGCCTAGGGTTTGTGGCAGTGGCTATGACATCTGAACTCGATGGCGCCGGAATGGAAAGAATCAGTGGGGCCGAGTTTAGACTTTTTGGTTTAGGACATATGTGGATGTGGGAAAGTAGTTGAGGGCTTTGGAGCATATCACTAAGCACTTTGAGCAAGCAAGCTATTAAGCAACACCCCATCCCCTCTTGATAGTATTGGCTTTTCCTATAGACTTAATGTGATCTTGGATCACTAAAATAGAAAATGTAGAGTCTTGATCTTGGAGCTTGAGTCAATCCTTTGTCCTTAGCATCTTGAAGGGGTTCCACATCCTTTTAGTCCATGCAACTCCATTGTTGAACTTGTCTGAAACATACTAGGTAAAAGTGTTAGTCCAACAAGAGATATGTTGACATTAATTACCAAAACCATCCAGGAAGCACTTGTGCTTTCAGCTGGCCACGCCCGCACCAGCATACCGTCCTGCCACCAATGAAGGCGCCGCCGCACCGAGGAACCATCCCACCAAGCCGGACCGTCGGCGGCCGAGCCACACCACCGCCGTCGGGAGCCCTCGCGCCACCCTCCGTACGCATGGGGAAAGGCCGGCCCGGCGGACCACGCCGGCGGCGGCGGGAGGGGAGAGGGAGGGGAAGGGGGCTTGATGAGGGGAGGCGGGCTAGGGTTCGCCCGTCGCCCGTGGGGGACGAGGAGCGAACCAGCTGGGCCTCGCAAGGGCCTACAAGGGGTCTTTCAGAGACCAGTAAGAATAATAACTAAGAGAATAGCCAAACCCTACATCTTGTTTTTACTTTGTGTCTCTTACTTTCTGCCTATACTTTGGTGTTATGTTTCATGGTAGTCTCAACATGTTATCAGCATGAGGCATTGTTAGGACACGACAAATAGGAAACCACCTTGACCCAAAGACGTACCACGACAACCATCTCACCGGGAGGATCGACTATAATGGATCGATGATCTTCATGGCTACGAACCAACCTGCATTGAACTTCACGAGATTAAGTGTACGGATCATCACCATGAACTCTTCCTGCCTAGATGGGGTATTTTCTCGAAAATACTCCACATTTAGGTCAGATCTCATTCCTAGACTAGCCACAGTGGAAGTAATTTAGATTAGTAACATGCATACTCCCTCCTTCCATCTATATAGGGCCTAATACGTTTTTCAAAGCTAACTTTGACCAAATGTTAGAGCAACAATATATGACATGCAACTTACACAACGCATACCGCCAAATTCGTATGTGAAAGTAGATTTCAATGATATACTTTTCACATTATGCATGTCATGTACTATTAATCTTGTCAATAGTCAAAGGTCGTCTTGAAAAACGCATTAGGCCCTATATAGATGGAAGGAGGGAGTATTTACTAGTCTATGTTATTACTACCTCTATAGTGGGAGGTAACATATATATGATGTCATGTAACATATCATTTATTAGGTTATAGACTCATTTTGCTTTGGTATATATGATGTTACTCATATTACTAGTAACTATCTATGTTATTATATATCTCTCTTTCTTCATTAATTGTATGCCAGATCATCTATTTTATCTAGATATGTGATGATGTTACCGTCTATATTACTTCTACTGTGGATAGTCACAACCTCTAGATGTAAAATTTCCGCAGACATCTCCTAGCCGTCTGGTAAACGCAGACCCAAAGTCACCGAATGGCTAAAGTGGGGAAATTTATGATTGTATCCGTAGGATGTGATGATACACACCATTCGATGCATATACATATGCATGCACTCACTTGCACATCGTGATGGTCCGCACACCACACGTTTTGCGAAAAAACTAACCAGCAAATTGGCACCAGCACACGTCCCTGTCTAAAAGAAATTAGACTGCCTTCTTTTTTAACACAGTACAGATGCAAGCACTTATATACACGCGCATACATTCACCCTATGAACGCACACACACCTTACCTCTATAAGCACCTCCGAAAAACTACACGCACACCCTATCCCTATGAGCACCTTCGAAAGACTGAGTCGGCATATCATCTTGAATGTTACGAGTCAACGTAGGCACCTCGTCGTCGATGGAAACGTCTCTTCCCACTGAATGTGCATCGCCGGAAATCCTGAAATAAATTCAGGACTAAATGCGAGCACCAGAACTTGAACCCTGATGAGCTGGGATACCACAGTCCCTCTAACCATCCAACCACAGGTTGGTTCGCAATTAGACTGCATTCGAGAGAAACATTTTTATCCGGATCGGCGCCATGTTGTTGGTGCTAACCCATGACCACGTCTAACATGCGGGCAAATCATATTTGACGCTGCAGGTGCCGGTTAACGTGCATTTTGTTAACGGGAGTGATGTAGGCAGGATTCGAACAAGCGACCTGCTGGTTTCGTGCACGTCGCAATAACCACCGAGCCACCTCCCTCAAGCTTAACAGATTACCTTCTTTTGAGTTCATTAACTTACAGTTTTTTCGAATGATTTTGTTTGGTTTTTTCTTTTTTCTTTCTTTATTTGTACACTTTTTGATAAATGGTAAATGTGCGAACTTTTGTCATTTCCGCTATTTTATTTGGTAAAATCGATGAACTATTCTCCAATTCGTGAACCTTTTTTGAATTTGATGAACTATTTTCCAATTCGTGAACCTTTTTTGAATTCAATGAACTTTTTTTAAAACTCATGAACTTTTTTTCAAAACTCGTGAACTTTCATGAAAATCGACGGACTTTTTTCAAATGTATGAGCTCTTTTCAAAAATCGATGAAATTTTAAAAATTTTCTTGAACTATTTATATTTCACGAATTATTTTATATTTCATGAACTTTTTCAAAATTTTCGTGAACTTTTTCAAAAATTTTGTGAACTTTTTTCAAACTTGCGAACTTTTTTAAATTTGTTAACTTTTCTGGAATTAGTGAACTTTTTTAAATTTATGAACTTTTTTTCTCGAATTAGTGAACTTCTTTCAATTAGATAAATTGTTCTATGCAATAACATAGCGCTGCGTCCTTGTTATTACATATCTGCCTCTGTTACTAATCGCATACGGCGTTTAGCTCGCGTGGCTGGACGTGAACTGGAAGTGGTGAGGTCGAAACCGGAAGAGAGCAATTTTTTTGTTGAGTTTTTTTTGCGTTCGTTTGTCTGCATGTTTCGTGGGCCGGCCCAACACGGGGCACTGCAGGCGCCTGCAGCGCCTTATAGGAGGGGAAACATTTGAAGTCAGCGCGCCGGGCGAACCTTAAGCCGGACTCGCGCGCGTTGTTGGATAGGCCGCGATCCCACGACCAAGCTAGCACGCGAACACGTCAATGGGGTCCCACGCGCCGCTCAACCGGTCGGCCTTATCTCTTTTCTTTCATTCTCATCCACTCATCCCTCCAGCGATGCATAATCCCCTTTTCTCACCGGCCCCGTCCACAATATCCCCTAATCCAGCCCCACCGGCGACCACACGGGCGCGGAGCAACCTACATTACGACGACGGGGGAGCTTCGCGAGACACTTCAGGGGGGCGCCGCCACGGGCACTCTATCCTAGGGGATGGAGCGAGCGCCTCGCTGGCCGTCCAGTCAGGAGAACATGGGAGCTAGGTGTGCTGCAAGCTAAGGGAAGGCGGCGAGCTCTGGCGAGAGCTGCAACCGGCATGGGCGCATCAGACGTAGATGCGCCCACGAACGGTGCTGCATCCGTTCTCGGGCAGTGCTAGAACGGGCCAAGGGAAATTCTGGAATCGACCGGCGGCGGTGATGCAACCCGCTAGAACCGGCTGTACAGGAAGCTGTGAGGGCGGAGTTAACGATGCCGCCGGAAATCGCTGGTTTTTGCATCTTCTTTAAATCATCGGTTCCAGCTTTTAAAAGCACCGGTTGTAGCTTTTTTATCAGCCGTTTGTATCTTTTTGGATCGCTAGTACTAGTTTTCAATCACCCGTTGTAGCTTTTTGATCAGCGGTTTGCAACTTTTCTAATCGCCGGTTCCAGCTTTTCTAATCGATGGTTCGAGCTTCTGTTCGTTTGCATCTTTTTTTGACTGCTGGTGCTGGAACAACATGGCGACGAGCTGGAAGGGGCGCCCAAATTTGGTAGAACCAGCCACCCGTTTTGCTGGAACCGGCTCCCCTTTGCTGCGTCGGACATTGTTGGAGTTTGCTGGTGTGCCTTTTCTTCTGGAACCTTGGTTAAATCAAGCTGGAACCGGACAATCTTTTTGCTACGTCCTGCCGAAAACAGAGTAGGAACTGATGGGATTTTTGTTTAAGACCTGGCGGCAACACATTTTTGCTGGAACTGTATTACTTTTTTGCTGGAATAGTTTTTGGTTTATGCTACCACCAGTGAAAACCAATTTTTTGCTGTTGAAGCTTTTTTTTGCTGGAACCGGCAACCACAGAAGCTACAACCGGTTGACAATTTTTGCTACAACGGCGATGATGGGCAGCATGGGCGAGTGTTCTTTTGCTAGGACGGATGCATTTTTTTGCTACAACTGGACCGGTGACCGGCGCACGCCGGGATGCGGTGACCATCACCGGAGTTGCGGCCTTCGCACCGGAGCTGTGGCCGTTGCCATGGGGAGCTGCAACCGTCGGCGCAGGCTACTGCATGCACGAAGCCGGCGACGGCGACCGGCAGCGACGATGGCGACCAACGACGAGGTCAGTGACGGCGACCGATGACGAGGACAGCCACAGGCGAGAACGCACTGGTGGTGCTTCAAGGCCGGGCGCGTCTCCTTAATGGCGGCACGATGGGAATTTTTTCCTGAAAGAAGACATTTGCGGGAAGGAAGGAAGGCAATCGTGCGGCTAATGCTTGTTTAATCGAACGTTGGTGGTGCGACCGACCCAAATTTGGGCCGGCGTACCGGCGCCTATCAGTCGCCAGCTTATAGGAGCTCCCTAACATGCGTCCATTGTTCTTACATGCACGACATTGTCGTGTCGTCGCAGGCCGCTTCATCGCTGGCCGCTTCTACGTATATGGACGTGGGCCTCCTGTGTAACAACCGAGAGTGATACCCGACATTATTGACGCTATCCGATCAAATCCCGACTGGCTACTGATGTAACCGCCCTGTTTTCTCCAATGAGATCATCGTGCATGCGTTCCAGGTAATTCCTGACAGATACGACGACGAGGCTAGTCTGGAGCACTGGCTCTCTGGTTATCTTACCGCAGTGCAGCTCCACACCATCAAGCACTCGCCCCTCGTGCTCACCAGCTCGGCCAGGTCTTGGCTCCACAATCATCCCCCCAATTCAATCTTCGAGTAGCCGCACATTCAGGAGGCATTCCAAACACATTAACATGCGGGGAAGGGGCGCTCGCTGGGCTATGCCACATCGGCACATTTACTGATGCTGTCTTTTTACAACAGTATCGTAGTCACAGGGATTTACATTGGAAGGCAGCCCACGCACAAGTCATCCATCTCTCGTTTCATCTCCCCTGGCTATAGGGTTTCCATGCCCATTGCACTGTGTAACACCCCCATGTATTAAGCTATAGTAATCCCACATGATTATGCTAAGTATTTTGATTTGCAATGCTTGATCACTTGGGTACAAATCTCATTTCAAATTCCATCTCTGAATTCAATTCAATTTTAAAGCAGGAATTTAAATTCACAAACATGGTTGAAAAAATTCCACCATTTAGCAAATATTCCATAACAAATAATGGTTGAGGAAAACAACATCACTTTTTTATCGCGAATACGCAAAGCTTACGCATCATTCATCGATAGGGAGAAGATTTGTTGCATAAGAGATGCGTAGAGGGCACTAGGGCTATGCGTACACAACAGATGGCGCAAGACCTAGTGCGAGCATGATAGAAATTGGGTATGCTCAGCCCCAACTAAGCTAATGACGCCTACCGTGTGATGATGGCTAGTCCCTTGGCCCCTTCCTTGGCCCATGAGCGAGCCTCCTCTTAGATGTCGTGGAGGAGCTTGGTCGTAGAGGGTGCGGCGCCGTCAAAGACGCAGGAGTTGCGATGCTTCCAAATGGACTAGGCGATCAGAAGAATGAGCGAGGAGATGCTTTTCTAATGCGTCGCCGGCGTGGCCAGTGTGGTAGCGTGCCACCAGTCTAGGAATTGGCCAGTGGGCGCGGGCACGTGGGCCTGGGGGTAGCACCAGCTAAAGAAATCGTGCCAAGAATGGGCATCCCACAAGCAGATGTTACATGGACTCGTTGGCTTGGTCACAGAGAAGACACATGATGTGGTGTGGTAGGCCATGCCATGCCAAACAAGCGACTCTCCAGCACCTATCTTGGAGCGCCAGCCAGGTGAAGAATTTGATCAGTAGGGGCGCCTAGCTGCGCCAAGTGAGCTCCCAGTGTGGCGCATGGATGGACCCAGCGAAGAGGGCGGAGTAGCACGATGCCGCGGAGTATGTACCATTCTCCATCCAATGCCAACGAAGGCGGCTTGGATGATCCTAGAAGTTGATGGCGGTGTGGTGAAGACGACGCCAGAGCTCAGTGTACTCGAACATGGCGAGTGGAGACATGGCACCTTGGATCTCACGTATCCAGGCGCGCAGATGAAGCCCCTCGGCCACGGTACAGGTCTTGCGGCGCCGGCGAGGGACGAGGGAGGCGATGGTCGGCGCGAGATCCGAGATGGATTGCCCGTCCAGCAAGCAGTCTATCCAGAAACGGCATGATCTCCCGTCCCCAATGTACCATGATGTGGATGCCCGGAAAAGGGCGCGGGCTTCCGCATCGTCCGACAGGTGAAGATGAATCCAGGGGCGGGAAAGTTCCGTGTGTTGCAGCCAAAGCCACTGCGTGCGCAGTGCAAGCCCAAATTGGCGCAAAATCAGGATCCAGAGGCCGCCGTACTCAAGCAGGCAACAAACGCGTTGCCAATTGACCAAGCAGTGGCCACCATTGGCGTCGTGCCGTCCGTGCCAGAGGAAGTCTCGAATAATGCAGTTGTTACGCTTGAGGACGGGTTGACAGATTACCATGGTCATGAGGAGATGGATCGGCATTGCGGAGAGCACATGCCTAACAAGGGCGAGATGCTCACCCCGAGAGAGCATGGAAGCACGCCAGGTAGATAACTTCTTGACCATACGATCCACTAGGGGTTGCTCATTTGGGCTCTAGTCTTGTAGCGACCCGATCCCAATGGATCGAAGTCTCTGTGCTTAAGTGTCATCCCTGGATCGGTATGCTGACACACAGTACTCGAGGAATTACAACAGAGTTCAATCACACACTTTATTACACCGAGGTCCTCAAAAGAGTACTTATTACATAAATATGGTTGAATGCCATCTAAATAAAATAACACCGAGGACCTTAAAAGAGTACTTATTACACCGAGGACCTATCGCACCTTAATCCTTGTCAGAAAACTCTGCAACATGAGACGTTGCAGCCGTGTAGGTCAGCACATGGAATATGCTGGCAATATCACACCATAGAATAATAATGAAAATGTCTATGACTACATGCATATTTGGCTGGTGGAGGCTCTAAGTTTTATTTTTTTGCATAAAACTAATTTTTCCCTACGACAAAGAATTAATTTTATTTACTATCAAGTTTATGCCATTATTGAGAAGGTTCGTCCAACTCAATCCCAAAATTAACCCAATTCATTAATTAAATAGAAGTGATGAGATCAATCAATAAATCATTTCTAGATACTCAAATTGTCCATAATCGGGGAACAACTAATCAGTTAGTTTTACACTTTGCAGAGGTTTGCACACTTTTCCCCACAAGACTCGATCTCCTCCGTTGAATTCCTCGCATTGCCTGACGTTTGAGAACCGGATGATCGAGACATATTCTTTCCGAAGAGGACCCCTTAACCGATAGATAGACCGATACACCTACAATTGCCCTACATCTGCTAGCCTATCCTGGAAAGGTTTCCCACAACTTACTCAACTATGCCAGAGCCCATATTAGCTTGTGGCTGCACACAGAAGCATCTAGGAATGAAATATCATATGCTCCCTTTGAGCTTGGGTGGTTGTTATGACCGGCATATACTACAACCCAGGCAGTTAGGGGCTTGGCCCAGTTATCTTATCGTTATTAGGGGCTTAGCCCAATTATCGTATTTGGAGATTATATAAACTCATGTAAGGACTCGTTTGAAGTTAAGCAGAAGCAATCATATTTGCTCGGCTTCTTGAAGGGAGCCGGGAGACCTAACCCTAGCCGCCGCCTCCTGCCCCCCCCCTCTCTCTCTCTCTCTCTCTCTCTCTCTCCGGTGCCCCAACGCCGGCGACCTCGCCTTCCTCCACGCCTATCCCCCTTCCACCCCTACAACCTACGAGCTAGACCCGATAGGAAACCAACTCCTATCAATCTAGTATCAGGTGTCTCAGGTTCGATCATGTCCGCGCCACCGCCCACCCCCTCCCTTCCACTGTCGATCGCCTCTTCGTCGCCGATGTGACGCCCGGATAATTAAGCTACAGTGATCCCACGCTAATGGTGCCACGTCACCACGATTACTGCTTCTAAGCTATCGTTAGGACAAAACCGGTCCAAAATTCAAAATTCAAATTAATGATAACAATAAAAGTTTTCAAAAATTAAAACAAAAATGTTTGGATTGTACTAAATATTACAAAGGTAATTATGGTGCAACAAACCCATTCTTATAAAATGCCTAAGTAATTTAAAATGATTTAAAACAGAAGAGTAAAATAAACAAAAGGTATAAAAAAACAAAACAAAAGAAAAGGGACCCCCCAATGGGCCAACCGGCCCAGCTGACAGCCAGGCCAGCCCACTGGCCCAGCCGGCCGACCCACCCCACTCCCTTATCCCCTCACACCCGCTAACCCTAACCCCCCCGTCGCCCCACTTTCCCCCCTCTCGATCCAATCTGGATCGAGGAGACCCCCACTCCCTCGTCCCTCTCGCCCCCCGCCCCCCGATCTGGATCGGGGCTCACCCCCGACCGCACCTCGCCTCCGTCGCCGCCGCCCCGGCCCCGTCGCCAACCCGCGCCACTCGCCGGACACCTCCCCACCTCGTCACCTCCCCGACCCCGGAGGCCGCCGCTCGCCGCCCCACCTTCGCTACCTCGCCGGCGCCTCATCCCCGCCGGCCTTCTTCCTCTTCGTCGGCGTCCCCATCAACCCCCACGAGCCCCGCTGCCCCATCCCTGCATCCCCCAGTGAGCCCCGCCTCGCTCCCCTCTCCCTCGCGCGCTCGCGCTCCTCGCCGCGGTCACGCCGGTCCCGCCCGCGGTTGACGCGCTCCGGCTGCGTCCGATGCACGCTCACCGCGCCGTGCCCGCGCCCGCACCGCGCTCGGCCATTGCCTGACCTCGCCTACACCTCGCTGCGCGCACCTAGCCACTACCACCGTGGCCGGCGACAACGGTTACCGGCCGCGCCTCCCCACTCTGTTGCGGCCTTGTGGCCCCGCCCGGGTTCGCCCTCGCTCCGGCCCCTTGCCCCGCCAGCCGCGGTGGCCTCACCGCACTGGCCGGCCGCACGAGCGTCCCCTCGTACGGGCGGTTACGCCCGCCCAGACGCGCCCTTGCGCCCGCGCCCGTAACCCCGCTCGCCCGTTTGGCCCCTAGGGCCAATGACATGCAGGCCCCACCCCCACAGAACGTTCCCAAAAAAAAGGATTAATAATAATAATAATAATATATAATAAAAATAATTAATAAAAAATAATAATAAATTAATTAATTAACTAAATAATTAACTTAATTAATCATGTTTAGTTGAACTAATTAAACCTGATTAACCTAAATATCTAATTAACCTAACTAATCTGTTAGTTAGGGTGATGTGTCAATGACAGACGGGTCCCACACGTCAGGTTGACCAGTCAACTCTGTTGACTGCTGATGTCAGCCTGACATCATGCTGATGTCATTAAATCATTTTCGAATTAATTAAATAATTAATTAAATTCCAGAAATTAATAAAATCTTTAGAAAATCATATCTTTTAATCCGTAACTCGGATTAAAATATTTTCAACATGAAAGTTGCTCAGAACGACGAGACGAACCCGGATACGTAGCCCGTTCGTCCACCACACACCCCTAACATATCAAACCCACAACTTTCCCCCTCCGGTTCATCTGTCAGAAAACACGAAACACCGGGAATACTTTCCCGGATGTTTTCCCCCCTTCACCGGTATCACCTACTACCGCGTTAGGGCACACCGAACATCGCGTATTGTCTTGTTATGCTTTGTGATGCTTTGATTGCTCTGTTATTTATTGTGTTCCCTCTCCGTTACTTCTTTCTGATAGACCCCGAGACTGCCGGCGACCCCCAGTTCGACTACGGTGTTGGTGACTCGTCCTTCTTGCCAGAGCAACCAGGCAAGCCCCCCCCTTGATCACCAGATATCGCCTATTCTTCTCTATACTGCTTGCATTAGAGTAGTGTAGCATGTTACTGCTTTCCGTTAATCCTATTCTGATGCATAGCCTGTCATTGTTGCTACAGTCATTGATACCTTACCCGCACTCCTAAATGCTTAGTATAGGATGCTAGTTTATCATCATTGGCCCTACATTCTTGTCAGTACGCCTTGCTATACTATTGGGCCGTGATCACTCGGGAGGTGATCACGGGTATATACTATACATACATACATACTATATACAGATGGTGACTAAAGTCGGGTCATCTCGATGAGTACCCGCAAGTGATTCTGATGAGGGGGCTGAAAGGACAGGTGGCTCCATCCCGGTAGAGGTGGGCCTGGGTTCCCGACGGCCCCCAACTGTTACTTTGTGGCGGAGCGACAGGGCAGGTTGAGACCGCCTAGGAGAGAGGTGGGCCTGGCCCTGGTCGGCGTTCTCGGATACTTAACACGCTTAACGAGATCTTGGTATTTGATCTAAGTCTGGCCATTTGGTCTATACGCACTAACCATCTACGCGGGAGTAGTTATGGGTATCCCGGCGTCGTGGTATCAGCCGAAGCCTTCGTGACGTCAGCGACTGAGCGGCGCACGCCGGATTGGAACGTAAGCCTGCTCTTGTATTAAGGGGGCTAGTTCTGCTTCCGGCCGCGTTCGCAACGTGCAGGTGTGCAAAGGGTGATGGGCCCAGACCCCTGCGCCATAGGAGTTAGACCGGCGTGCTGACCTCTCTGTTGTGCCTAGGTGGGGCTGCGACGTGTTGATCTTCCGAGGCCGGGCATGACCCAGGAAAGTGTGTCCGGCCAAATGGGATCGAGCGTGTTGGGTTATGTGGTGCACCCCTGCAGGGAAGTTAATCTATTCGAATAGCCGTGTCCCTCGGTAAAAGGACGACCCGGAGTTGTACCTTGACCTTATGACAACTAGAACCGGATACTTAATAAAACACACCCTTCCATGTGCCAGATACAACCCGGTGATCGCTCTCTAACAGGCGACGAGGAGAGGATCGCCGGGTAGGATTATGCTATGCGATGCTACTTGGAGGACTTCATTCTACTCTCTTCTACATGCTGCAAGACGGAGGCTGCCAGAAGCGTAGTCTTCGATAGGACCAGCTATCCCCCTCTTATTCTGGCATTCTGCAGTTCAGTCCACTGATATGGCCTCCTTACACATATACCCATGCATATGTAGTGTAGCTTCTTGCTTGCGAGTACTTTGGATGAGTACTCGCGGTTGCTTTGCTCCCTCTTTCCCCCATTTTCCTCTTCTTCCCGGATGCCGCAACCAGACTTTGGAGCTCAGGAGCCAGACGCCACCGTCGATGACGACTACTACACTGGAGGTGCCTACTACTACGTGCAGGCTGCTGACGACGACCAGGAGTAGTTAGGAGGATCCCAGGCAGGAGGCCTGCGCCTCTTTCGACCTGTATCCCAGTTTGTGCTAGCCTTCTTAAGGCAAACTTGTTTAACTTATGTCTGTACTCAGATATTGTTGCTTCCGCTGACTCGTCTATGATCGAGCACTTGTATTCGAGCCCTCGAGGCCCCTGGCTTGTATTATGATGCTTGTATGACTTATTTATGTTCTTAGAGTTGTGTTGTGATATCTTCCCGTGAGTCCCTGATCTTGATCGTACACGTTTGCGTTCATGATTAGTGTACGATTGAATCGGGGGCGTCACAAGTTGGTATCAGAGCCGACTGTTGGGGAACGTTGCAGAAAATTAAAATTTTTCCTACGGTTTCACCAAGATCCATCTATGAGTTCATCTAAGCAACGAGTCAAGGGAGAGAGTTTGCATCTATATACCACTTGTAGATCACGAGCGGAAGCTTGTCAAGGGGATGGTGATGATGGAGTCGTACTCGAACGTGATTCGGATCACCAAAGTCCAAGTGCTAAACGGACAACACCTCCGCGTTCAACACACGTACGAGACGGGAGACGTCTCCTCCTTCTTGATCCAGCAAGGGAGAAGGAGAGGTTGAGGAAGATTGCTCCAACGGCAGCACGACGGCGTGGTGTAGTTGGTGCAGCAGTATTCCGACAGGGCTTCGCCAAGCACGTACGGAGGAGGAGAGGTGTTGGGGAGGGGAGGGGCTGCGCCTTGAGTTGTGGTGTATTGCAGCCCTCCCCTCACCCCTCTATATATAGGGGAAGGGGCAAGGGGGGCCGGCCCTCTAGGGAAAACCCTGGGGGGGGGGGGCGGCGGCCAAGGGGTGGGGGGCTTGCCCCCCAAGCAAGGGGGGTGCGCCCCCTTTAGGGTTTCCCCCCCAACCCTAGGCGCATGGGCCCAAAGGGGGGGCGCGCCAAGCCCACTAGGGGCTGGCTGCTATCCCCATGCAGCCCAAGTGCCCCCCTGGGAGGGGTGGCCCCTCCCGGTGGACCCCCGGAACCCTTTCGGTGGTCCCGGTACAATACCGGTATGACCCCGAAACTTTCCGGTGCCTGTTTAACAACTTCCCATATATAAAACTTTACCTCTGGACCATTCCGGAACTCTTCGTGACGTCCGGGATCTCATCCGGGACTCCGAACAACATTCGGTAATCACATACTTGTCTTCCTGATAACCCTAGCGTCACCGAACCTTAAGTGTGTAGACCCTACGGGTTCGGGAGACATGCAGACATGACCGAGACGACTCTCGGGCAATAACCAACAGCGGGGTCTGGATACCCATGTTAGCTCCCACATGCTCCTCGATGATTTCATCGGTTGAACCACGATGTCGAGGATTCGATCAAACCCTGTATACAATTCCCTTTGTCAATCGGTACGTTACTTGCCCGAGACTCGATCGTCGGTATCCCAATACCTTGTTCAGTCTCGTTACCGGCAAGTCACTTTACTCGTACCGTAATGCATGATCCCGTGGCCAACACCTTGGTCACCTTGAGCTCATTATGATGATGCATTACCGAGTGGGCCCAGAGATACCTCTCCGTCATACGGAGTGACAAATCCCAGTCTCGATCCGCATAAAACAATAGATACTTTCGGAGATACCTGTAGTGCACCTTTATAGTCACCCAGTTACGTTGTGACGTTTGATACACCCAAAGCACTCCTACGGTATCCAGGAGTTACACGCTCTCATGGTCAAAGGAAGAGATACTTGACATTGGCAAAGCTCTAGCAAACGAACTACACGATCTTTGTGCTATGCTTAGGATTGGGTCTTGTCCATCACATCATTCTCCTAATGATGTGATCCCGTTATCAACGACATCCAATGTCCATAGCCAGGAAACCATGACTATCTGTTGATCACAACGAGCTAGTCAACTAGAGGCTCACTAGGGACATATTGTGGTCTATGTATTCACACGTGTATTACGATTTCCGGATAATACAGTTATAGCATGAATAAAAGACTATTATCATGAACAAAGAAATATAATAATAACACTTTTATTATTGCCTCTAGGGCATATTTCCAACAGTCTCCCACTTGCACTAGAGTCACTAATCTAGTTACATTGTGATGAATCGAACACCCATAGAGTTCTTGTGTTGATCATGTTTTGCTCGCGAGAGAGGTTTAGTCAACGGATCTGCGACATTCAGATCCGTATGTACTTTGCAAATTTCTATGTCTCCATCTTGAACATTTTCACGGATGGAGTTGAAACGACGCTTGATGTGCCTGGTCTTCTTGTGAAACCTGGGCTCCTTGGCAAGGGCAATAGCTCCAGTGTTGTCACAGAAGAGTTTGATTGGCCCCGACGCATTGGGTATGACTCCTAGGTCGGTGATGAACTCCTTCACCCAAATAGCTTCATGCGCTGCCTCCGAGGCTGCCATGTACTCCGCTTCACATGTAGATCCCGCCACGACGCTCTGCTTGCAGCTGCACCAGCTTACTGCTCCACCATTCAACATATACACGTATCCGGTTTGTGACTTAGAGTCATCCAGATCTGTGTCGAAGCTAGCGTCGACGTAACCCTTTACGACGAGCTCTTCGTCACCTCCATAAACGAGAAACATGTCCTTTGTCCTTTTCAGGTACTTCAGGATATTCTTGACCGCTGTCCAGTGTTCCTTGCCGGGATTACTCTGGTATCTTGCTACCAAACTTACGGCAAGGTTTACATCAGGTCTGGTACACAGCATGGCATACATAATAGATCCTATGGCTGAAGCATAGGGGATGACACTCATCTCTTCTTTATCTTTTGCCGTGGTCGGTGACTGAGCTGAGCTCAATCTCACACCTTGTAACATAGGCAAGAACCCTTTCTTGGACTCATCCATTTTGAACTTTTTCAAAATCTTATCAAGGTATGTGCTTTGTGAAAGACCTATGAGGCGTCTCGATCTATCTCTATAGATCTTGATGCCTAATATATAAGCAGCTTCTCCAAGGTCCTTCATTGAAAAACATTTGTTCAAGTAGGCCTTAATGCTGTCCAGAAATTCTATATTATTTCCCATCAAGAGTATGTCATCCACATATAATATGAGAAATGCTACAGAGCTCCCACTCACTTTCTTGTAAACGCAGGCTTCTCCATAAGTCTGCATAAACCCAAACGCTTTGATCATCTCATCAAAGCGAATATTCCAACTCCGAGATGCTTGCACCAGCCCATAAATGGATCGCTGGAGCTTGCATACTTTGTTAGCGTTCTTAGGATCGACAAAACCTTCCGGCTGCATCATATACAGCTCTTCCTTAAGATGCCCGTTAAGGAATGCCGTTTTGACGTCCATCTGCCATATCTCATAATCATAGTATGCGGCAATTGCTAACATGATTCGGACGGACTTAAGCTTCGCTACGGGAGAGAATGTCTCGTCGTAGTCAATCCCTTGAACTTGTCGATAACCCTTAGCGACAAGTCGAGCTTTATAGATGGTGACATTACCATCCGCGTCCGTCTTCTTCTTAAAGATCCATTTGTTTTCTATCGCTCGCCGATCATCGGGCAAGTCAGTCAAAGTCCATACTTTGTTTTCATACATGGATTCTATCTCGGATTTCATGGCTTCTAGCCATTTGTTGGAATCTGGGCCCGCCATCGCTTCTTCATAGTTCGAAGGTTCACCGTTGTCTAACAACATGATTTCCAGGACAGGGTTGCCGTACCACTCTGGTGCGGAACGTGTCCTTGTGGACCTACGAAGTTCAGTAGCAACTTGATCCGAAGTACCTTGATCATCATCATTGGTTTTCCTCTTCAGTTGGTGTGGGCATCACAGGAACATTTTCCTGAGCTGCACCACTTTCCCGTTCGAGAGGTAGTACTTCATCGAGTTCTACTTTCCTCCCACTTACTTCTTTCGAGAGAAACTCTTTTTCCAGAAAGCATCCGTTCTTGGCAACAAAGATCTTGCCCTCGGATCTTAAGTAGAAGGTATACCCGACAGTTTCCTTAGGGTATCCTATGAAGACGCATTTTTCCGACTTGGGTTCGAGCTTTTCAGGTTGAAGTTTCTTGACATAAGCATCGCATCCCCAAACTTTTAGAAACGACAGCTTAGGTTTCTTCCCAAACCATAATTCATACGGTGTCGTCTCAACGGATTTAGACGGTGCCCTATTTAAAGTGAATGTAGCTGTCTCTAGAGCGTATCCCCAAAATGATAGCGGTAAATCGGTAAGAGACATCATAGACCGCACCATATCCAATAGAGTGCGATTACGACGTTCGGACACACCGTTTCGCTGAGGTGTTCCAGGCGGCGTGAGTTGTGAAACGATTCCACATTTCCTTAAGTGTGTGCCAAATTCGTGACTTAAATATTCTCCTCCACGATCTGATCGTAGGAACTTTATCTTTCGGTCACGTTGATTCTCCACCTCATTCTGAAATTCCTTGAACTTTTCAAAGGTCTCAGACTTGTGTTTCATTAAGTAGACATACCCATATCTACTTAAGTCATCAGTGAGAGTGAGAACATAACGATATCCTCCGCGAGCCTCAACGCTCATTGGACCGCACACATCGGTATGTATGATTTCCAACAAGTTGGTTGCTCGCTCCATTGTTCCGGAGAACGGAGTCTTGGTCATTTTGCCCATGAGGCATGGTTCGCATGTGTCAAACGATTCATAATCAAGAGACTCTAAAAGTCCATCAGCATGGAGCTTCTTCATGCGCTTGACACCAATGTGACCAAGGCGGCAGTGCCACAAGTATGTGGGACTATCGTTATCAACTTTACATCTTTTGGCATCTACACTATGAACATGTGTAATATTACGCTCGAGATTCATTAAGAATAAACCATTGACCATCGGAGCATGACCATAAAACATATCTCTCATATAAATCGAACAACCATTATTCTCAGACTTAAATGAGTAGCCATCTCGTATTAAACGAGATCCAGATACAATGTTCATGCTCAAACTTGGCACTAAATAACAATTATTAAGGTTCAAAACTAATCCCGTAGGTAAATGTAGAGGCAGCGTGCCGACGGCGATCACATCGACTCTGGAACCATTCCCGACGCGCATCGTCACCTCGTCCTTCGCCAGTCTCCGTTTATTCCGCAGCTCCTGCTGTGAGTTACAAATATGAGCAACGGCACCGGTATCAAATACCCAGGAGTTACTACGAGTACTGGTAAGGTACACATCAATTACATGTATATCAAATATACCTTTGGTGTTGCCGGCCTTCTTATCCGCTAAGTATTTGGGGCAGTTCCGCTTCCAGTGACCCTTCCCCTTGCAATAAAAGCACTCAGTCTCAGGCTTGGGTCCATTCTTTGACTTCTTCCCGGCAACTGGCTTACCGGGCGCGGCAACCTCCTTGCCGTCCTTCTTGAAGTTCTTCTTACCCTTGCCCTTCTTGAACTTAGTGGTCTTATTGACCATCAACACTTGATGTTCTTTCTTGATTTCAGCCTCTGCTGACTTCAGCATAGAAAATACTTTAGGAATGGCCTTTACCATCCCCTGCATATTGTAGTTCATCACAAAGCTCTTGTAGCTTGGTGGGAGCGACTGGAGGATTCTGTCAATGACCGCCTCATCTGGGAGGTTAATGTTCAGCTGGGTCATACGGTTGTGCAACCCAGACATCTTCAGGATGTGCTCACTGACAGAACTGTTTTCCTCCATCTTACAACTGTAGAACTTGTCGGAGACATCATATCTCTCGACCCGGGCGTGAGCTTGGAAAACTAGTTTCAGCTCTTCGAACATCTCATATGCTCCGTGATGCTCAAAACGCTTTTGGAGCCCCGGTTCTAAGCTGTAAAGCATGCCGCACTGAACGAGGGAGTAATCATCAGCACGAGACTGCCAAGCATTCATAATGTCTTGGTTCTCTGGGACGGGAGCATCACCTAGCGGTCCTTCTAGGACATATTGTTTCCTGGCAGCTATGAGGATGATCCTCAGGTTCCGGACCCAGTCCGTATAGTTGCTGCCATCATCTTTCAGCTTGGTTTTCTCTAGGAACGCGTTGAAGTTCATGTTGACATGAGCGTTGGCCATTTGATCTACAAGACATATTTGCAAAGGTTTTAGACTAAGTTCATGATAATTAAGTTCTAATCAAATTATGAACTCCCACTTAGATTAGACATCCCTCTAGTCATCTAAGTGTTACACGATCCGAGTCGACTAGCCCGTGTCCGATCATCACGTGAGACGGACTAGTCATCGTCGGTGAACATTCTCATGTTGATCGTATCTTCCATACGACTCGTGTTCGACCTTTCGGTCTCCGTGTTCCGAGGCCATGTCTGCACATGCTAGGCTCGTCAAGTTAACCCTAAGTGTTTTCGCTGTGTAAAACTGTCTTACACCCGTTGTATGTGAACGTAAGAATCCATCACACCCGATCATCACGTGGTGCTTAGAAGCGACGAACTGTAGCAACGGTGCACAGTTAGGGGAGAACACTTCTTGAAATTTTGTAAGGGATCATCTTATTTACTACCGTCGTCCTAAGTAAACAAGATGCATAAAACATAATAAACATCACATGCAATTATATAAAGTAGTGACATGATATGGCCAATATCATATAGCTCCTTTGATCTCCATCTTCGGGGCTCCATGATCATCTTGTCACCGGCATGACACCATGATCTCCATCATCGTGTCTTCATGAAGTTGTCACGCCAACGACTACTTCTACTTCTATGGCTAACGCGTTTAGCAATAAAGTAAAGTAAGTTACATGGCGTTCTTCAATGACACGCAGGTCATACAAAAATAAAGACAACTCCTATGGCTCCTGCCGGTTGTCATACTCATCGACATGCAAGTCGTGAATCCTATTACAAGAACATGATCTCATACATCACAATTCATCATTCATCACAACTTCTGGCCATATCACATCACATGATCAATCGCTGCAAAAACAAGTTAGACGTCCTCTAATTGTTGTTGCATCTTTTACGTGGCTGCAATTGGGTTCTAGCAAGAACGTTTTCTTACCTACGAATAACCACAACGTGATTTTGTCAACTTCTATTTACCCTTCATAAGGGCCCTTTTCATCGAATCCGCTCCAACTAAAGTGGGAGAGACAGACACCCGCCAGCCACCTTATGCAACTAGTGCATGTTAATCGGTGGAACCGGTCTCACGTAAGCGTACGTGTAAGGTTGGTCCGGGCCGCTTCATCCCACAATACCGCTGAAGCAAGAAAAGACTAGTAGAGGCAAGTAAGTTGACAAGATCCACGCCCACAACAAAATTGTGTTCTACTCGTGCAAAGAGAACTACGCATAGACCTAGCTCATGATGCCACTGTTGGGGAACGTTGCAGAAAATTAAAATTTTTCCTACGGTTTCACCAAGATCCATCTATGAGTTCATCTAAGCAACGAGTCAAGGGAGAGAGTTTGCATCTACATACCACTTGTAGATCACGAGCGGAAGCTTGCCAAGGGGATGGTGATGATGGAGTCGTACTCGAACGTGATTCGGATCACCGATGTCCAAGTGCTGAACGGACATCACCTCCGCGTTCAACACACGTACGGGACGGGAGACGTCTCCTCCTTCTTGATCCAGCAAGGGAGAAGGAGAGGTTGAGGAAGATTGCTCCAACGGCAGCACGACGGCGTGGTGTAGTTGGTGCGGCAGTATTCCGACAGGGCTTCGCCAAGCACGTACGGAGGAGGAGAGGTGTTGGGGAGGGGAGGGGCTGCGCCTTGAGTTGTGGTGTATTGCAGCCCTCCCCTCACCCCTCTATATATAGGGGAAGGGGCAAGGGGGGCCGGCCCTCTAGGGAAAACCCTAGGGGGGCGGCGGCCAAGGGGTGGGGGGCTTGCCCCCCAAGCAAGGGGGGTGCGCCCCCTTTAGGGTTTCCCCCCCCCCCAACCCTAGGCGCATGGGCCCAAAGGGGGGGCGCCAAGCCCACTAGGGGCTGGCTGCTATCCCCATGCAGCCCAAGTGGCCCCCCGGGAGGGGTGGCCCCTCCCGGTGGACCCCCGGAACCCTTCCGGTGGTCCCGGTACAATACCGGTATGACCCCGAAACTTTCCGGTGCCTGTTTAACAACTTCCCATATATAAAACTTTACCTCCGGACCATTCCAGAACTCCTCGTGACGTCCGGGATCTCATCCGGGACTCTGAACAACATTTGGTAATCACATACTAGTCTTCCTAACAACCCTAGCGTCACCGAACCTTAAGTGTGTAGACCCTACGGGTTCGGGAGACATGCAGACATGACCGAGACGACTCTCGGGCAATAACCAACAGCAGGGTCTGGATACCCATGTTGGCTCCCACATGCTCCTCGATGATTTCATCGGTTGAACCACGATGTCGAGGATTCGATCAAACCCTGTATACAATTCCCTTTGTCAATCGGTACGTTACTTGCCCGAGACTCGATCGTCGGTATCCCAATACCTTGTTCAGTCTCGTTACCGGCAAGTCACTTTACTCGTACCGTAATGCATGATCCCGTGGCCAACACCTTGGTCACCTTGAGCTCATTATGATGATGCATTACCGAGTGGGCCCAGAGATACCTCTCCGTCATACGGAGTGACAAATCCCAGTCTCGATCCGCATAAAACAATAGATACTTTCGGAGATACCTGTAGTGCACCTTTATAGTCACCTAGTTACGTTGTGACGTTTGATACACCCAAAGCACTCCTACGGTATCCAGGAGTTACACACTCTCATGGTCAAAGGAAGAGATACTTGACATTGGCAAAGCTCTAGCAAACGAACTACACGATCTTTGTGCTATGCTTAGGATTGGGTCTTGTCCATCACATCATTCTCCTAATGATGTGATCCCGTTATCAACGACATCCAATGTCCATAGCCAGGAAACCATGACTATCTGTTGATCACAACGAGCTAGTCAACTAGAGGCTCACTAGGGACATATTGTGGTCTATGTATTCACACGTGTATTACGATTTTCGGATAATATAGTTATAGCATGAATAAAAGACTATTATCATGAACAAAGAAATATAATAATAACACTTTTATTATTGCCTCTAGGGCATATTTCCAACACCGACTGCCTGTAGAAATCCCCCTTTCCAACTCTTTGGCCCAAGTCGAGTCTAGACTTTACAGAACTTTTACTAACATGGCTGTGCGGCCCATGGGCCCACGTCGCCATTGGGTGGTAGTAGGATCTTTTATTCCTCGACCTATACTCTGGGACTCTGAGCTCTCTTCTATTCGGGTTAAATGATTTTGCTAAAAACAAAATTACCTTTAGGTTCTCGAAAGTACTTTCTCCCAGAGAGCCCTCACTTCAGATGATCGCCTGCTGCACTAGAAGATTCCGGAGTTACTCTACGATGTTCTCTCGACTCTTTGAGCCATTGCATTTGCGATTTCCTTCCACCATCAACCCCTATGAAAACTGCATACACTTTCCATTCATACAATTATTCCCCGTTGATCTTGTTATTACAAGATACACCGAAATTCTCTCTATTGTTTCAAGAATACTTTGTGCCTACTGCCTTGCAGTTCTTGCCACATGAATACCCCTATGGATAATCCCTCGCTCTTATCGAGTTTCCGCTCATCCCTAGTTGTTCATGTGTTTCACAAAATTCTTCAAAATACTATCCGATCTTCCGAGAATCCTCATTAGCCTATGGCTCTTGAAATGCTTGTCTGCCTGCATATTGGTTAATTCCAAATGACTAGCAATATTCATGGATGTCCTTTGCCTTTATCATCTTGGGTCCCTTGATTCAATATGTTGCGAATATTGCAATCCTTAATCAGATCCTAGAATTCATCCTTTCGGCTCAGACATCATTTTAAACATGAGGTGGATCTCGACCAATCAAATTGCCATTGATTGTACCCCTAAGCCTACTCAACTTATCCGTCCTTGATCAGAGCGTTGCTTCTGATCCCCTGATTTGGAAATCATAATTCTTTTGCATTTGAACTTTGAATTAGTCAGATGTTTCTATACTCAGATCTCCTTGCATCCTTCTTCCTCTGGTTGAGTACCGATGCTCACATCAGCTCCGCTATCAATCGCCATATCCACTGTTGGATTATTATCCGACAGTGTCCTTCATAATTAATCACCTGGTGAGTTCTTTCTCCGATACATAATGCCTTTGGTAAGTTGTATCCTCTGCTTCCTCAACCATGCTCTACTTCCGAGCTTGTGTTAATTACTCTAGAAGATTACGGTATATGTTCCTAAGGTACGCCGATGGGTTGAATCTATGCCTTCCATAATCTGTGTGAACCCGGAAACTTCTACGGGTCATACTCTACTGGTGTTATGCCAGATAAAATCTCAACACTACGACTTCGTGAAAATGAGAAGTGAACGAATGGGTATGCATTGGAGAAGTGGGAGTCGACCTTGAACTTTGTGTTCATGCCCACGGATATGATGTAGATCTTATCATTAAAGCTTCTCTTAAATTAATTATTCCTTTGGTATAAGTTCATCTTATATCTGGGATCTGGTCTTTTGCAATCGTGGTTCCGACCATGTTCTCCTTTAAATACCATTTCTCGTGCAAGTTTAAGCACTTGTCTTCTGCAGAGCAATACCCTAGTCCAACCTCTACTTTGATATGTCGTCGAGTATTACCCCCCTGGTATCTCGAGATTATCACGAAATTGCATAACTTCTTATGAGTTCTTCATCTATTACTACATTCTCACTGATTCCATTTTTTCACGGGCTCTGAGTTATTAAACACTCAGAGACACCGATAACTGAATCGAGTTCGCACGGTGATTAAACAACTGTTGGTAACCTTCATTACCTACGAATTTGAACTCGATCGCGTAAGTCCTAGCCTGCTCGGCTATATCATTATCGTGCCGATTTTAACTGTGCTACTGGTCCTTAACCCCGGAGCACAACTTTCGATGATGAGCTAAGCTTACGCCGTTCTTCCTTGTCATACCATTCCGCCTTGAACAACAAGCTTGATTTTGAGTTTGTGTCGTACATGTGGTTCCAATAACCTCTTGCTTCATCATCCCGTTGACCTGATGTCATCGCTGATCGATTACATCATCATGAATCTCTCGACAAAAATTGTCGTGATCATCATCAACATTCGGGGTTCTTCCGAGATCTCTATCGAATTCTTGATGATAAATACCCTCCTTGCCCCCTTGATGATCTGTGTTATCGTCCGCAACTTATTGCCTTCCCTCCAACACAAACGTGTTCATGCCTCGTGTAGTACCTGGAGTTCCTTTCTATCTAGCTGGTGTTATGATCTACCTTGGAGTATTACCATCTGTTATGTCGATAATGTTGTGACAATTGCTCCACCTCTTAAGAGTTCCCGGTATAGCGATACTTCTCATCATCACCATTAATTCTTGGTCCTCGTGTTGATTCCAACCGGGGTACCAACAAGTGAACGCTGCTGTTTGGATTCCGCCCTTCTAGCAACCCTATTGCTTTGAAGTTAATGGTTGGCCATTCATTCTTAGATTATTGATTATTAAATCACCATTCTGACATTGGTCGTGCAACCCAACCCATATTTCGTGCGCACCTCTCAACCAATGTTTAATTTTGTATGTTTTCCTCGAGCATACTTCATTATATCATTTGATCTGACAAACGTTATCTCCTTATCCACATAATTGTGGAGATCCATCTTTTTGGATACCTCGTTGAATTATCGCTGAGTCCATCAGCCACCTCCTCATCCTCTCCTTGGCTTAATGATGAACCCTTGATCGGAACTCGCTTCCATAGTTCATTTCCCGAGAATCATATAATGCCATCTCGGCAATTGTGTTGCACCTATTCTTCTCAGGCATCCTGAGTCTGAGATACCCTAACACCAATCAGGTATGAATCCCGGTCAGATATGATGGTTGGGATGCATTTTCCAAGAGTCATAGCATTGGTCTTTCTATAACCCAATAAGGTGATGTCATGCCTAGCACACATGGTTGGAGGGCCTATTGCAAGACTTATTCTATGAGTTGTTCCTGATGGATCCTTTGTGTATCCAAAGACTGACCTTTGCTTGAAGAACATGTCAATGCTATCCCGAAACATGTCTGTGGTACTCTGATTTTCAACAAGAACATTTGAAGCCCAATGCTAAGTGTTTCTTGCTCAATTATCCAAACACCGTTGTTTGGGTAATGTCATGGACTTCCTCTCCCCTAACCTAAGGGGTTTTCTACAATTATATCCTGTCATGGATATCATGCTCTGCTTGTCCTTGGGAAGGTTATACCCCCTGAATAATGTGTTTAAACACATTTTCCTTTCCATTGTTCTATTTAATCTGATGATCACCTTTTCCTTTCCATTATTTTGTTTAACCTTTCTGGTGATCTATATGATCTAAGCAGTAATATTCTTCTGCTT